>NC_134271.1:116821397-117121397 GCF_031893055.1 Leptodactylus fuscus | reverse complement strand
CCCCTCCTATCATACTCACACACTGCCTGCATCCCCTTCCCACCCCCACCCCTCTTGCTTACACTTGCAGTCTCCTCCCTCCATCTTACCTTCCAGTCTCCACTCACTGCAGCCTTCCCTTCCTGTGTAACTCGGCACTGTACTGAATAGCTCCGCCCACACCAGAATCCGATCACATGGTCATGACGTCATCACAGGTCCTTCACCCCACTAGGATCTACCCTGCTGCAGACAGTAGCGCGGCTTCTCAGCGGCTAAAGCCATCGGAAATATGTATTTTCCGATGGCTTTAGGCGACCCCTGTGTTTTGGTCGTTCGACCCCCGCCAGGGTCGCGACCCACAGGTTGAGAACCGCTGGTGTAGACTGATAGATTAGCCTGGCCGCTGCATTAAGAATAGATTGTAGAGGGGACAGTTTAGTAAGGGGAAGACCAATTAGTAAGGAGTTACAGTAGTCAAGGCGAGAATGAATCAGAGAGACAATAAGTGTCTTTAGTGTATCTCTGGTGAGGAAAGGGCGTATTCTGGAGATGTTTTTGATGTGGAGGTGACATGAACGTGCAAGTGATTCAATATGAGGGGTGAAGGAAAGGTCTGTGTCAAACATGACCCCGAGGCAGTGGGCATGCTGCCTAGGAGTTATAGTAAGGCCTGAGACTGCAATGGATATATCAAGGACAGATCTATCAGATGGTGGAAACAGTAGTAGTTCAGTCTTAGAGAGATTTAGTTTCAGATAGAGCGAAGACATGATATTTGAGACAGCAGAGAGACAGTCACTGGTGTTCTGTATTAGTGCAGGGGTGATGTCATGGGAAGATGTGTATAATTGGGTGTCATCAGCATAAAGATGGTACCTGAAGCCAAATTTGGCGATGGTTTGTCCAATGGGGGCTGTGTAGAGAGAAAAGAGCAGGGGGCCTAGGAACGAGCCTTGAGGAACCCCAACAGCAAGGGAAAGAGGGGATGAAACAGAGCCCGCAAATGATACACTGAAAGTGTGGTCTGAGAGATAAGAGGAGAACCAGGAGAGCACAGTGTCATTGAGGCCGACTGAGCGGAGCATAGTGAGGAGGAGATGATGGTCAACAGTGTCAAAAGCTGCAGAGAGGTCCAGAAGAATAAGAAGAAAGAAGTCACCATTGGATTTAGCCATTAGGAGATCGTTGGAGACTTTTGTGAGAGCCATTTCAGTAGAGTGCAGAGTGCGGAAACCAGATTGTAAGGGGTCAAGCAGAGAGTTATCGGAGAGATAGCGGATTAAACGAGAATAGACCAGGCGTTCTAAGAGTTTAGAGATGAAGGAGAGGTTAGAGAAGGATCGATAGTTAGCAGCACAGGATGGGTCCAGGGATGGTTTTATCAATAGTGGAGTTATAACAGCATGCTTGAAGGAGGATGGGAAGATTCAAGAAGAGAGAGAAAGGTTAAATATTTTAGTAAGGTAAGTTGTGACAGCAGGCGACAGAGATTGGAGAAGGTGTGAGGGGAAGGGGTCACTACTGCAGGTTGTAGGGCGAGATGAAGAAAGTAGCTGGGAGACTTCCTCTTCTGTAACAGGCTCAAAAGATGAGAATGGACAGTCTGAAGTGCGGTTGGTGAGGGGATCAGTACTATGGTAGGTGTGGGAATCAATGCCACCTGGGGCTTGGGCAGTTATTTCCTGATGGATCTTATCAATTTTATCATGGAAATAAGTGGCCAGGTCATCAGCACGAAGGTCTGTGAATGGCGTCTGCACCTTGGGTGTGAGTAAGGAGTGAAAAGTTTCAAAAAGCCTTTTAGGGTTGCTGGAGAGAGAAGAGATGATGGCAGTGAAATAGTCTTGTTTGGCGAGGTGAAGGGCAGAACTATATGTTTTAAGCATAAATTTGAAGTGGAGGAAATCTGAAAGATTTTCTCTACTGATTTTAGTGGTAACCTTTTTAAGTCTGGAGAGATTCATAATGGATATGACATTTAATACGGGAACTTTCTATGGTCTAGCACTGGTTAGAAACCCAGCCATAATTTTTTTTTATTATAGCTATGTCACGTATATAGTGTTCCTGCATTGTCCACAATAATGAAATCACGGCTGGTTTATAACAAGTTCTGGACCATAGAAAGTTCCTGCATTGATGGACATATTATACATTGGCAACTGTTCAAGACAAAAGACTGTCACCACCCAAATCTTTCAAATTCTGCAAAATTCTCAACTACTTAGATTCGCCAAAATGTTTAACTTTCAATTGTCTACAAATTATAATATGGTTTTGTTCATTTATGTCCATAAATTCCTTTTAACCAGTTCCAGACCGCCCAGACATATGTAGTCAATGGTGAGCCTTTTAGGATGGACCTGTACTGTAGCTCCCTGTCTTCCCAATCACTGTATACTCAGTGCTCACTGAGCGCTGTGTACACAGCTATGGAAGCTGCCATGATGCGACTTCCCTTCTGGCCTGATAGTCACGTGACCGCCAGGGTCAAGGAATTGTATGAGCTGCTGGGTCTCGTAGATAAGTTCTCCAGTGTAACCCCTCGTTCACATCAGTGTTTGGATTCCATCCAGGGGAGTCCGCATGAGGAGCCTCCCCCCCCCCCCCCGAACGGAATACCAAACGCAAGTGCAAGCGCTGCGCTGTAAAAGCACACGGACCCCATAGACTATAATGGGGTCCGTGTGTTTGCCGCCAGATCTTTGCATGAGTCATGGGGACAGGAAAGTAGTTCACCATCTACTTTCCTGTCCGCATGATTTGTGTGGGCAGTGCGCGGCAAGCACACGGACCCCATTATAGTCTATGGGGTCCATGTGCATTTACAGCACAGTGCTTACAATTGCATTTAGGGGGAATGCCAGGTGGATGTGAACGAGGGCTTATTCAGGAGGTTGCATTCTATCTATAGCTGGGGCTCATGTATCAGCCCCAGTTGCAGGGGCAAACAGCGGAACAATTTTATGGGGAGCACAATGTATAAAAACATTAAATAAAAATATATATATATATATATATATATATATATATATATATATAAAGAATTGCACTACCACGTCCACATCACAGGTTCTAGCCCCATCTCTGACAACAGAACAATATTTGTCACCTATATAAAAATAGACACGGTCATGAATGTAAAACACACAAAGTATAGAACAAAAAAGTAAAGATACTGAAATATAAATGAAAGATCGTATAATAAAAGCCAAGGTAGCTTATAAGTCATAGTAGTAGATACAAGAAAAGAGCTTAGCAACCCCCCCCCCCCCCCCAAAAAAAAAAAAAATGAATAAAAGTAACATAAAGGCTTTCAGGTATGAAAGAAAAAAAAAACGGATTGGATACATGGAGTGTAAAGAGCTTTGATATAGAGAAATGTATCTTCCTCGTCTCTATCCTATGAACTTAACAGTGTAACATTTCCTTAGGTTTGCTTCTATTGTCTGCGGCTCGTCTAGTTTTAACCTAATGGTGTGAAAGGCATCTGCTTTGAATACTCCTCCATCTGTCATTCTTACACCTTGGCAGTACAGTCAGCAGTTCCATGGTAGTAAGTGCTAATACATGGGCAGACAGCACTTTACTCCCCCCTCCCTAACTCCTACCCTGTACTCTCCCCCTCCTGCCAACTACTAAGAGCACTATGATTTTTAAAATCTCAAAACATGACTAAGATCTCCCATCTCCCTGACATGGAGTCAAAATGAAAAAGTGTTGATGGATAGATTCAATGTCATCCAGGGACATGTGCAACGATTCAAATAACTTCCATTAATTCTGGATTTTCTTAATGTGTTTTTGGAGACAAGTAATAGATGATTCACAATTAGAATGGGCATGATGTTTTGTAACCTAAGGTAGGGCTGTGTAAATTTACAGAGAAAAGGCCATTTACGTAACCAGTATGACTCTGAGGTACTTAGATCAGTACTGAAATAGGTTTCATTTTTCCAACTCAGGTGTAGTATGCGTACATTTACCCTACATGACATGTCATGAGTAATGCTCCTCTTCTAGGTTACTTATTTTTATTTAGTTTTGTATGGCTTCATTCACACTTTCCAGACAGCAAATCAGTCACCATTGGCTGTAAGGGAACAATAAGCAGAGAAAAAAAAGATAAAAAATAAGGAAATACATTGTCATACCCCTTCATTTTTGCTTCTATCCATGTCCTATGAGATCAACCATGTACACCTCATTCTCTTCGCCATCCTGTGTTTGACTGAGAGACAACTGGCTGGAGCAGGAACATGTCCCTTCAACTGGCTGGAGCAAAAACATCTCTCTGCAACTGGAATGAGCAAGAACATCTTCCTGCAACTGGCTGGAACAGGAGCGTCTCCTTGCAACTGGCTGCAGCGGGAACATCCCCCTGAAACTGGCTGGAGCAGAAACATCTCCCCTGCAATTGGTGGGAGCAGGAACATCTCCCCTGCAACTGGCTTTAACAGGAACATCTCCGTGCAACTGGTTGGAGCAGGAACATCTCCCTTCAACTGTCTGGAGCAAAAACATCTCACTGCTACTGGATTGAGCAAGAACATCTCCCTGGAACTGGCTAGAGCAGGAGCGTTTCCTTGAAACTGGCTGCAGCAGGAACATCTCCCTGAAACTGGGTGGAGCAGAAACATCTACCCTGCAACTGGCTTTAACAGGAACATCTCCATGCAACTGGTTGGAGCAGGAACATCTCCCTTCAACTGGCTGTAGTAGGAACATCTTCCTGCAACTGGCTGGAGCAAAAACATCTATCCTGCAGTAGGACAAAAAGTTGTTAAGGCCCTCTCCCTTTGCTAAGCCCCACCTTCTAACCATCCACCATCTGAAGATGGAACCGATCAGCTAGAGATTAACCGCTATATTCCCTACAGAATTTTTACTGGGCTGTTTGATCATATAGAAATGCTGCATACTGCAAACTGAGAGGGCAACTATATTTCTCGGTTACTTTATCATTCATTCATTCCTAGGGTTAGTGTTTCTTTTAGGATTCCTTTTCGGATTATATAGTCTAAAAATGGTGGCAAGAGAATGGGCTTATAGGGAAGGGCTGCATTGAAAAAAGATTAGCAGAGGAAAGGTGTCATGGTTAACATATTGGGGGAGTGCAAGTCTGGCTGGTCACAGGACCGAGGTGAGTACAGCTAGGCAGGATATTATAGGACTATAATCTAGCCATGTGGTTGTTTTCTTCAAGAGATGTAGGCAAAGAATGCAAGAAAAATATCAAGCAGAGTGTTTTCAGACTGTTTTACATGCATGTAGATGTATGGTAATATAAGAAATATTACAGTTTTATCTTTCTAGACTTGAGGAAGTTAGACAACATGCAAAGAACCAGCCAATCGCCAAAAATATGAGTAGTAACGGTGGAATGCCAAAAATATAAGTCAAGATGGATATAAATAACCTTTGATGTAATTGAGAAATATGTAATACCTTATTTCCCCTGTGGTGGCACTGTGGAAAAATAGTCAACATTTGCTGCCAGGCTTAACACCTTTATACTCTGCCGTATATGCTGTAACTGTATATTAGGAGCGATGTGTAATATCCCATCACATACATTTTAGAATTTGATATTCCATTTTATGTATGTAAAGAATAAAGACATTTGGATGAGCCCATCTATTTTGTTTCTTTGTTAGATTTTTGAGTAAATTTGCCATAGTCATATGATCATCACCATTGTCGAACATAATGATATAAAACCAAAAGAATTACAATTTAGAGAGACAACAAAAGCCGGTTTCTCCTTCAGATTCATTATGTAATATGCTTAATCAGTGACCTATTCATTCTGTGCACTGGTATTTAATATTAATGATGGTATTATTCAATAGGGAGATTCGTATAGGACAAAATACCAAATATATTTCTACATTCTTGAATTCTGTCCTGTATATATGCTTAGGTAGATAGATAGATAGATAGATAGATAGATAGATAGATAGATAGATAGATAACACAAATAATATTAAATATATAAAGAGATACCACCATCCTCAGAGAAGGAAAAGTGTCCAAATTTCTTCTAAATGGCACTAGGAATACTACTTTCTAAAGAATTTTTCCCATCTAAAGAAGAGCAATGGTGCTGCTAGTAGGAAAAGGGTGGGAAAGGGGACAATGTTGCTGCCAGCAGGAGAAGGGTGACAATACTGCTGCTAGTAGGAGAAGAACGGGAAGGGGGATAATGCTGCTGCACCGTGATAGTTTTAATATTTTTGAGGAGGCATTTTGTGCTGCTAGGAGTTATTATGTGTGCTAAATAGGGGCATTTGCCCAATACCGTGCACAAGATTTCATGTGTGGTCTGACTAGTGATAGATCAAAATGATGTTCTTGTCAAGCATGTGCCCTTTTTCACGACCCCCATGGTTTTATTTGCTGTAACAGCAGCTGCCTGGTATTACCATCCACCAATATCTCCAAGTCTATTTCATAGTGTTTTACTATTTTATATATAATTGTAGAATTGTATAACTGTTCTGTAAGGGAATTGCTACATCAGCAACTTCCCAGTCACTGCTGGTGAAACCTCGAGGAAGGGAACAACAAGACAGTGAGTCCTAATGCTGAACACCCCCCCAATCCCTGCCTATTTGCCTCAACTACCCTAAGCGATAGAGGACAAGTGGGCGTCAGTCCCTTCCTATGATGCAAGTGAGAACACAGAATGCAGATAAGATAAGCAACAACAAATGGGTGGTCAGCTAGCCAAGGGTTCAGAACCAGTTAAGTGGTGAGGTACAGAGTCAGAATCCAAAAGAGTAGTCAGAGGAAAAAGCCAAAGTCAGAAATATGAATATAGATAACAGTATACAGCCAGCACACACAAGGCAATAGCAAGCATAATGGAGAAGGCTGGAAAAAGTATATAAAGGAATACGCCCTAGACTTGATGGACCAGGGGGCATGTCAATCAACAGCTACTAACATAACTCCATAGCAACCAAAGGAAGTAAAGTACTGGCTGGACTCACACAGCAGCGAATCCTCTGCTGTGTTACAACAACAAGTGAAAATGATCACAACTGAACATGTCTCCTTCCTGCACCGAAGTGTGCGACTTGTGACCGGAGGATGGCGCAGAGGCCCAAACAGGCAAACATGTCATAGTCAAGCACAAACTCCACTGAAAAACAGATGAGTTCCCTGTGGGACCCTAACCCCGGGAAGGGCGAGTTGGCTTCTAGCCCCCCAACCCCTGCCAATATGGTGCATGCCATAGTACACCTGTACACTCACTGCACTACGTACAAGTAGGCTATGTACAGAATCACACACAGCCTGTATGCCCATATAATAAACAGGACAGAATATTTATCAAACTACATATTTTATTAGATATACAGTAGGTGCATTTGATGGCAGAGATGATACCCATGCACTGAGGCAAGCTGACCACTATCCTTCCTCCTTACTGTCACTGTGCAGACTCCATCCCCAATAATCTTTCCCATAGAGCTAAAGGGGTTCTAGTCTAAGGCAAGTGGTAGGTAGCAGGTAATACTGAAGAAAATGGGAGGAAGGTAGCAAACCGGCCCCCAGAATGAATTTTACTAGTGGGCCCTAGGCACCACAGTCCAACACTGGTCAAGTATCTTGTTGAATGCTGGATATATATCCAACCATATACTACTTAGACTAATTCAGTTCTGCCTTCACAGCTGGGCTGGCGTTCCTTGTACTGCAGCACCTTTACTTAGCGCCTTCATCATAGGTTTAATGGCTCTTAATTGACAAGTAAGGGTTTTTCACAAGTAATTAAGCAGCAGTGGACGGACTCGGGTTTTACACCTTTATCACTACTAAGACGGAGGTTACAATGCTTTGTATGTAACTCAGGTCACGCACTTGTCGCTATGGATCCTTTTCATTTTTTTGTCTTTGATCACTTACCTAAGATCTTTTGACCAGAACAGGGTGTGTGATTGGAATATGCCTTCTGCAATAAGACAAAACAATTCAGAGACAAAGAACATTTACAGCCCATCAAATCTGACCTTCCATACACGGTGACATGCTAAAAATCTAAACTGGGCACAGCTGCTTTTTTCTGAAGGAGTAAATAGATTAGTCAGACTAGATAGACGGAATAGATAGAAAAATATTACACGAGATACGGTAGAAAGAAAAACATAGGGAAGGAAATTCAACCTAGACAAATGTACAGAATAATTCATCATAGAAAACAATATGGACTACAGTGAAATTTTACATACAATAGATAGATAGATAGATAGATAGATATTACATAGATAGATAGATAGATAGATAGATAGATAGAGAGATAGATAGATAGGAGAGATAGATAGATATATAGAGATAGATAGATATAAGATAGATAGATAGATAGAGATACAGTACATAGATAGATAGATAGATAGATAGATAGATAGATAGATCACTGTATGATAGTGTGGACTGAAAAAATAGAAATTATTTTTAAGGATCTGTCACCTCTCCTGACTTGTTTCTTTAGTAGACACTTGTATTCCCCATGAAATGACAATTCTGGAGCATTTTATCTTGCAAAAATACTATTTTTGCCCACTTACTGTCACCATAAAACCTGTATTTGGTGCCTTTCAGACAAGGGAAATATGGGTCTTTTCTTTTTCGCACTTCATTAGAAGTTCAGGTTTGTGTCTATAATACAGAAGCAATGAATCAGCTACATACACCCATTTGAAACGCACCTTAGGTATTACGTTTATTTATTTTAGGGATTTACAATTATTAACTAGGATAATGGTTTGTACTGGGGGTGTAAAAATTATGTTCCTATTTACGCCCCAATTTAATCTGCATGCTTGGTTGGGGCAATTTGGTGTTTATTTAACACATGCACCAGATATAGAGTCATAAGAGGGCTTAATGTCTTCAGTCCTGGATCTTACTCCCAGGGTCAGTGATCCACCTCAAAATGGCGCTGCCATTAAGTAAGTAGGGGCCCAAAATTCTGCACTGGGACCAAGGATCTTCAAGTTACACCTCTGGATTACAACCCTGCCCCCATGCAAGAGATCTTAAAGGGGTTTTCTCAGGTTTAGGTTAACCTTGTAATGTTTCCTTTGTCAGTGTGCTAGCCATGTTTTTAAAGGGCACCTGTTACCACAACATCACTGCACAGTCACAGGGTTATGTCTCTGATGCCCCACAGGTAGAGGTACAATGAAGCTGAAAGGAGGAGATGGGGCGAAGGGAGCTTGGCTTTATACACTAGCGCTCCACCCCTGTGACTGCGACATGCTAATTTGCATATTGAGTAAAAGTTATAAAACCAATGCTGTAATGTTAGACAGTATTGGACAACAGGTGAGCTAAATTGTAAGCCCTCGCGGGCAGGGCCCTCTACCCCACCATGCCAGTCAGTGCTACTATTATATCTACCTGTGTAATTTGTGTATTGTACGTAAACCCCCAATTGTAAAGCACCACGGAATTAATGGTGCTATATAAATAAACAATAATAATAATAATACTGGTGATGGTCTATAGAACAAAATTGTGGTGACAGGTTCCCTGTAATATTTAGCATTTCTGACCCATTATTTTCATACTTGCCTTGGTTTTATCACAGGTTGATATAGGGGACCATAAGACCGGGGGCAAACCTCAGGACAGGTCCTCTTTAATGAAATGAATGAGGGCATGGACAGCACATGGATATCATCTATGTACCATCCGTGCTGCTTTCCCATGGACCCTACATGCACACAATTGTATATAAGTACCCTAAGTCCCGCAAAATATGCAGTCCGTGTTTTCTTACTAATCTATCTAGATATCTATTTCTGAGTATCTTTTCAATCCTCAGCTAGTCATTTCTTTGTGCTTTGTTGCACATAATACATTTTCCATTACCCTTCACGTCTTTGTGGCCCCCTCCCTTCCAGTCTTCTCCTTTTCTTCCTTGGGATGTATGGCGTCAGATATTACTGCTCCTGATTATATAACTGACCTATTCCCCGGCCTCCTCTTGAGAGGATAATGCTTTTATCTTCCTGTTTCCTTGATTAATGGAGTTCACTATACAGCGCCGTCTTTATGCAAACACCCAGCCGAGCGGTAAGCAACCCTTCAGAAGTGTATGAAGAATCTGCCACTCTCATGAGGAGGGCCTAGGGATTCCACAACCTTCGAGTTTGGCCACAACTTCACAGAACATTTGAGAATATAAGGGAATGATACCATACTGTACTTTTGGTGCTACTATTGGAAGGAAATATCTAGATCTGATGGTCACAACCTTTCCTGTAAAATCTTCACTTTGAAATAGATACACCAGATCTGAACTTTTCTCAGATTCAGCAAAGTTGGGTTTGTCATGGAGCGCAACATACGGCAATATCTTAGTGTTCTACTTAAAGGGGTTTTCCAGGCAAAAAATAATGTTTTCAGACAGGTGCTGTTAACAGGTTAGTAAGTACAACCAAATACATTTAGCAGAGTTTAAGTGATTTTCTGGGTTTCTCTGTGAGCTCCGGGCATCTTCTGCATTTATTTACATGTTCTGATTTCCTACAACTACCATGATGCCATGCGCTTCACTCAGAGCTGACTCTCTCCCCCTCCCTTTCTCACTGACCCTCCTCCCTGTTTCCTTAGCTAGCCTATCCGCAACTAGCCCTTCCTAATAAACTCAGTCTCCCACTGCCCTCATACTTACGTGACTTCTGGGCAGGATCTTATCCACACAAGACTTCACTTCTCCTCTTCTTGACGTCTACTGACCACCCATGCCTGTGCAATGGAGCTGGAGTGCCGCCATACCCCGAAAAAAGGAACGTCACCAGAAAATATGAAAAATGACCAAAAATGTATATCTATATTTAGGTTTCTGTGCCTCCAATGAATTGCATGGAGAGAAATGCATACTTGTAGAGCCAAAATACATTTTGCCTGGATGTGGTAGCCACTAGCCTCCCCACAAGGCAAGGGGATCTCTGTTCTGGAAATAGATACTGGCTCCAGAGCTTGGACCTGCATCTATCAGACATTTATGGCATACTAGCCTCTACCCGTGACTTCATCTGCGTGTTGTTGGCTACCTTCATAGCTCTCATTGTTTTAGAATTTTGCAACAAATTAGATTTTCTTTTTCCCGGCATGTTTAGAAGTAGCAAACTGACAATTTGGATTAAAGGCGGTTTCGCATCCAGTGTGTCAGCATGTTGCCTGGAGCAGATCAGATAATATGCAAATGCATGTACAGAATGGACTTAGGGTTAGCTGAGTGTTTACATAGAGAGATAACAGACCTGGCTTTATCAGAACCTGAGAACCTGCAGCCAAGATCAGAGTAATATAGTATGTGAACATAAATTCATAACATTCGTGAAGCCATGCAATTACTGGGATAAAAAGTATCCTATGTTTTAGTTGAAGTTACAATCTATCTATGTGCCGAATTTAATTCAAATCCATTCAGCCGTTTTTGCGTGATTGAGGAACAAACACACAAACTTTCACATTTATAATATTAGTATAGGAAGGATAGGATAGGATTAGTAGGATAGGATAGGATAGGATAGTAGGATATTAGTAGGATAGGATAGTAGGATCCTGAGTTTATGCTATCTAAGCTAGGAACACCACTTTAAAGTAGAAGCCTCTTCAGTACAACCCTTTATGATTGAAGCTGGTCTGACAACTGGCTGATCAATGCAGTTCTGGCAAGCAGGACCTTATTTACCATTATGCACAAACAGTCTAAATAAGTTATTGATCTCTGCTATATTATTAACTCCTGAAAAAGATTATATACTTAAGATGGATTGTACAGAATAAGAATCTATCACCTATCTACAGGATCGATGATAACTGTCTGACTGCTGGGAGTCTCACCGCTGAGAATTCTTAACAAGAATGGGGGGTTCCATGCCCCCCATTTGGATAGGCTATCAGTCATCCATCTGCTCTTCCTGTCCATTGTCTCTATAAGACTAACCAAAATGGCAATAAGTACAGTGCTCCACCTTTTTCATTACATTCCTAGACATCAATATTAGAAAGTGGATAACCCCTTTAATTTTCATGTTTAAATGTGTGGAGAGAAGGTGAAAACAATTACTCCAGTAGATGCGGCCATGCTCCGCGTGCACCAAATAGCTTATTTGCATACAGTTTATATACAGTTCATTTTCTCAGCACAGCGGCAAGATTACACTTTGAAACTAAAATTCTGCAGATGAGTGTGGTGGTCCTCTTGTCACAGTTTGGTCACCGTGGCTGGGATGGTCTTTACTAAGCCTCTCATACTCCTCAAGACTGGAACAGTAAAGAGGGGTCTGGAATGTGGATGGTGGTGGTACTGGTATCTCCTGGGGTACACCCCAGAGTGAGGTTTACTGGCTGATGGTGGATGGGGTGCCCTTGATCAGGTGGTGCAGGATTAAAGCAGTTGGGAGACAGTGGTAATTTGCAAATAACTCACAGGAACACCAATCTTTAAACTTGGGGTGCAAAAACTTAAAATATGCTATACAGTCTCTTAAGGGTTCTTAGCTGAAGATACTGGCATTTCCCTATAGCCATCATGGTGAACCTATGGCATGGGTGCCAGAGGTGGCACTCAGAGCCCTCTCTGTGGGCACCCATCTGTGGAACAGATTATACTGTGTGTGGGCCACTGTGGAGCAAATTGTACTATGTGGGGGCCACTTTGCAGCAGATTATATTGTGTGGGGGCCACTGTGGAGCAAATTGTACTATGTGAAGGCCACTTTGCAGCAGATTATACTGTGTGGGGGCCACTGTGGAACAGATTGTACTTTTTAGGAGCCACTGTGGAGAAGATTGTACTGTGTGAGGGCCACTGTGAAGCAGATTGGACTGTGTGGGGGCCACTGTGGAGCAGATTGTACTGTGTGGGGGTCACAGTGGAGCAGATTGGACTGTGTGGGAGTCCTTCACTATTTAGATCACACAGTATCTGTTTTTATAGCATACATGTGATATTATTACAGGTCATAACAAAATAACAAAACAGATCTGTGCAATATAAATAGTGAACATTGATTGTTCAAAATACCAAATGCAGTACAAAGTTGTTTGCAATATTGAAGGCTCTGTAAAGCCTTATTCACATGACTGTATTTGGCGGGTCCTTAATTGTCCACAATTGTGTATCCATACAATATTAAGGTTAAGTTCTCGTGTTGGGACTTTGCAATAAATTAGTAGGTTTTGGGTTGCAGTTTGGGCACTCAGTCTCTAAAAGGTTCGCCATCACTGCCCTATAGGTTATAAGAAAATCAGCTTAGAAAAACTTGTTTCTGCTGCGTTTTTTTCTGAAGCGTTTTTTAGCTGTGTTTTTCTATGTGTGGCCTTTGCCTTAAAGAGTTTCTACACAAAGATGTGCAAGCAGTCATAATTCTGTTATGAAACCTTCTTTTCTTTATTGCTCATGGGTGGCATAAAATTAAAAATCATGTTACATATATGTTTGCATGGAATAAACCAGTTGGGTTGGTGGGATAAAGTGCTGAATTACTTTGATTTTAGTACATTTATTTTATTACTTTTGTTACTATCTATGAACGGTCTGTATAAATGTTCACTATCTAATGTATATTCCATAAAATCCAGGTTTAGATTGGAATTGAACTGGAC
The DNA here is from genome assembly GCF_031893055.1 of Leptodactylus fuscus. Taxonomy (NCBI): domain Eukaryota; kingdom Metazoa; phylum Chordata; class Amphibia; order Anura; family Leptodactylidae; genus Leptodactylus; species Leptodactylus fuscus. Next base: position 117,107,783 of record NC_134271.1, on the reverse strand, counting down.
AGTTTAACTACTATTACGCTGCTTGTCTCCTTCTCTGTAGCTTGTATGGTGCAGATGCAGTTAAAGCTAACCTCCAGCTACAGAAAAACAACTACAAGACTATAGTGCAGGACTTCTTCTTCTATTTTGCCTTTACAATGCAGCAGGACATTGCAAGGAGTTTCCAAGACCATCCTAGTAACCAAGTGTCTTTGTAATATGATTGTGTGACATCATATTTCTGACAACGAGCCTCATATTACTCAGACCTTCAGGTCAAACCCAAAGTGATGGCAAAGTAGTAACAAAGGCAGTGGCCTTCCATTAATGCGAATAAATCTTAATTTTTCCATAAGATGGCCACACACATGGAAAACCTGCATATTTTGTGTATATATAGGCTTCCCAATATGGCTGCCTTTGGACAAAGTCTTTATGTGTGTGGCACGTATGGGCAACTTCGGGTGCCCTCTTTTAATTCTGAATTTATTATAAATTGAGCCTTGGAATTCTTTTCGTTTCTCAAAAAGAACCAGGGTAGGACACGGTATAAACTAAAACTAAAACCATAAACATAATATGTCTTAAAAACCCATTCCAGTACTAGCAGCGTATTTCTTATTATTTTGAGTCAGCGCCTCACCTCCCATGAGGCGACCTGAAGCAACCGCCTCAGGCGGGCCCCCGGGGTGTGTGTGTGTGTGTGTGTGTGTGTGTGTGGCATTTTTGCTGACCTAAGGCAGTCCAGGACAAGCCGCCCCATCTGCTCCGTCCCGTCCCCCTTCGCTCCACCCCACCCCGCCCCCTCAGCTCCACCCCCTCCTCCCGGGGGAGGGGCAGCTTTCTGTCATCCGCCTCAGGCGGCATAAAAGCTAGGTTCACCCCTGTTTTGAGTCCATACTAAATAGGAAGTAGTGACATCTAATTTGTGGTCAGGTGATTGCTGCAACCAATCACTGGCCTCAGAGGTGACCTGTCCACAAATGTCATGTGACTGTCTTCTGTGGTCACCAGCCAACAAATAAGGAGACACCACTTCAGGTCTGGTTAGGAACAAAACCTGTATGACCTGGGGTTCAAGTACTTTTAGAAGGTGAGTTGTGTTTATTTTATATTATACCATGTCCTACTGTGTTTTTCTTTTTTAAATTTATCCAGACTATCCCTTTAAGGCCTCCATTCACATGAGACAAAAGTTAAAGGGGTTGTCCAGGTAAAACTAGACATTAAATTTATTATTTAAATAGGCCGGTGCCAGTGAAAAAAAAAAAAAACCTCTCCTTTCCTTGATGCTCCGGTTCCTCCCAGCGCGGTCTGGTCTTCTCTGTCCAGCATTGACGTGTGGCGGAAGTACTAGTGAGACACGTGACCTCTGAGGCCAATCAGCGGCCTCAGCAAAGGGCGTGAGTTGTCACAGCCTGCGACATCATGGGTCTCTTCCTGTATCCTGCTGACGCTGCGGATTGGCCTCAGTGGTCACATGATCAGTGGCTTCAGCAGAATGGATCTGTGATGTCACAGTTTCACTTTGAGAAGATGCCGGATCAGCAGGACCTGACCACGCTGGGAGGACACTGGAGCACCAGGGATAGGTGAACATGATTTTTTTTTTTCTTCACCTCCCTCCTACATTTTGCCTGGACATCCTCTTAAAGCCTACCCTGAGACCCTGAGACTCTGCATCAGAAGGATAGGCATATTGGATTTGTTCCTAAAGGATATACCAAAGCTACCAGGCATCAGCTTCTTCCCATTTCCAAACTGAAATTAAGTATATGGGAAGGTATGACTTCTGACATGTGGTTATGCCGGTCTCCTATCTCAGACTTTGACATCCTGCACCAACAGACAGCGTATCACGCCACGCAATGGTCCATTGGAATAAAAGACTGACGACTAATAAACTCCAATTTATAACCCACAAGTACCATTACATGTTATTATTCTCATTACACGACTCTGCTTTTGACATCTGCCCTCTAAAGTGCCCCTATTTGTTACTGGAAAAAATCTGAAAAGCGTGATCCATTTATCTAATGATACAAGCACAAATTGTAGAAAACCTTTTACGTACATTTTTTAAAATTTTAGTACTTCTTCTAAAGCGAAGGTGAAGACTAAAGAATTCGAAGGTCATGTATTGTACGACAATCGATTACATGTATTAATTTTTTTCTTCTTTGTCCTATTTATCAAATAGGCGCTTGAGTGGTAGCAAATTCTATAAAAGCAGTCCTTGGACAGAGAGAAGACGAGCAGTTACACAAAACAACTATTTTTCCTGCTGTTACATAGTTAAGACGGCTTTCTACTTTATTTGGAATTAAGATGGCCACAAGGTAAAGCGTATATGGTCACTTATCGCACACATGGTATACAATATTCAGTATTTATAGAGTGAGGCTACTAGTTTATTGATGTCACCAAGAAATACAGATACCAGATGGATCAAATAACCATGTTACTGACTGTCCACCTTGATCAAATTTGCAAAGTTTGACTACTCAAAATTAGGCCATAAATTTACATCTGTCAATCATTTCCCATTATTGTGGCAACCCAGTGGAGGGATGTGGAGAGGATGAGAGTAGTAATAGTTTGTCACTGCCATATTGGTCTCTACCGAAACCTCTGGGCTGGTGCAGTGATGAAGGTGCAGCAGTGTAGATATTAGTGGTAGTAGTTCTCCCGGTGGGATACAGCCTGCTGTAACATCTCCTGCCTGATCATGGTTGGGGAGCCATTTATGGTGAGGTAGTGGATTAAATAATGCAGGAGACAGTAGGTAAAGTTGCAAGTAGTTTATGGTTCTTTACTGCAGTTGAATCTAAAAAAAGTGGAGGCACAGTGTCCGGAAACCACTGGGCAGGAGTTTGTAGATAGTTCTTTCTGGGTTAGCAAGTGCAAGTTCTTAGGCTGGCATGTTTGTTGTGTTTCTTAAAGTCTGAATGCCCAGGCTATGGGGTGCAAGCCCAAACAAGCTTACTAGGCCTAGCAGAAAGTTTATGGACCAAGCTGTGTTTATGAGGCCCGGTGTCACTCATACACCAAAAATATGAGCCCAGCTTTCAAGCTCATCTCCAATTCCTAACTGCATAGACAGACTTAGTTAGTCTTAGTCTTAGTTATACATGTAGTTGCCACGCTTTAGCCGTCTAACTTCAAATTTAATTTCCTAACTAAACTAGGACAGAGGGGAGATTCCTCATCCATTTACTGGGATGTTCTAAAGCCAAAAAGAGGTCCCATCTTCATTCTCCATAGTGTAACTCTAAGGGTATGTTCCCACAGAGTTTTTTGTGGATGGATTTTGACGCAGGATAGATAGGCAAAACAGTAAGAACTTGTCAAACAGGTTTAAAGTTCTCTGATTATCAACAATTAACCCTTTGGCATTGTTCCACGGGGACACTGCATAATGTTTAGAGATGAGCGAACACTGTTCGGATCAGTCGATCCGAACAGCATACTCCCATAGAAATGAATGGAAGCACCTGTGACGCTGACTTTGCCGACGGCCGGCCAGCATCACAGGTGCTTCCATTCATTTCTATGGGAGCGTGCTGTTCGCTCATCTGTTCATTATTATGGCCCATTACAAATCTGATAGCTATAAAGCAGGTTCTCCACCCATGACTCTGTTACAGCAGGCTAGGTGATGTAGTTTTGCTACAGCTAGACAGCCAAAGGTGTAGGGAATATCATATTTTATCATGTACCGCTATATATTGTTAGTACATGGAGCAGGACTTGTCTTTGTGAGTAGAGATGGATAAACCTCTCAAGATTTGTTTCAGGTTCAAATAGCTCAGGTCCAGGACAAACAAGTTCAGAATGAAGCATACCATACAATGGCTTCAAACATAGTGTATAACATTGTCAGGGCTCCTAGGAACCTATCCATCCAATGTCTATCTCTCTAAAGCAAACAAAGCCGAAAGCTTGTCAAAGTAAAAGTGTATGTCTATGGAGAAATGGATGGTAAGCAGTGGATACAAACTCAGACTTTAACCATACACTGCACAGACACTCACTTTTACACATTGAACATCTAAAACACTACAAAAATTACTCTTTTATTGGGGAAAACTGCTTGCTTTGGGTTTTTTAGACACACATGGTGACTATATTGCGAAAAGCAATGGTTTTGTAGACAAATTAGCCCGTTTGATGACTCATATAAGCTACAGGCTTGTTATTTGGGAAACAAATTTATGGCTCGAAGTCTAGTGGAAATGTGATGAAGAATTGGCTCTTAAAAAAAAAAAAAAAAAAAAAAAACACGAAAAATGATCCTTTTGTGAGAGCAGAATGTCGAACCAACATTGTATTGGTATTGGAAGAAGCAATAGTGGGGTTGTAAGTTTTATTTTGGTTTTATTATGCCAAGACACTGGCAGTGACAAGTGACGCTGGCAACTATAGAATTTGAAGAAAAAATTGTGTCAGCAACTTGAAAAGTGTAGAATTGACTTAATTAAAAAACCCAAAATTGTCCCTTTATGGAAGCGGATGCAGCACCAATGAATTACAATTACAGGGTTTGAAGAAAATTTTGGGGTTCACAATCATCTTACCTGAAAAGGCTAGAATATCTTCAGAAATGGAAAGGATTCTGACCTAGAAAACAACATTTGGGAGGCAAAAAAGAACTTGAATTATCCTTAAGTTGAGGGCAGTAGTTTGTGTGAGAGCACCTTCAGCTCTTCAGGTTACATAGTAGTAGTTAGGCTACAACAGGCAGGTCCATGTCACCAGGCCCCTTTGCTTGAAGAAAAGCATTTTTGTAACTGACTTGTAACTGAACATCTTCACAGTTTCATCAGTGAGAAAATCTTGGGATGCACTGATGAAATATGAAATTGTGGCCCTCAGAGAGGACCAAGTCCTAGGAGTCACCCCATATCGCTACAGTGGAAAATAGCAGAGGACTAGTGTAAGGAGTGAACAGCAGAAGCTACATGAGCCGAAAATTTAATATCACTCAAGTGTGACCTCCTCATCACTGTCTAACCTCAGGGTCTATAATAGGATTTGGTGCAAAAACCACCATGACACTATAATGAGTGAACTAGCACCATCTGGCACCATCAATCAGGGCCACTTCCATTGTCTGAAGCGTTGCAATGGTGTATACGACATCCACAAAGATCCTAATATTGTACCACATCATTTCTTCTGAGCATAGCATGACATCTTGCAAGAATGCCAGTGGCAGTGGGCAAAAAAATCCATTATTATTACTATGTGTATGTAGACTATTAGCAAACATATGCCCTTCTGATATGACTATGTAAATACTTACGGGGATACCATAGAGGAGGAGAGTGGTCTCTTGGGTTCTTGTCTTTTAGAAAGAATGGAGAGTCTATAACAGAAAGCAGATATAATGATACAGCATGTTGTTATATTATTCCACATGGTCAGTGTCCTATCCATCAGCATTGTTCTCCCTCTACATCATACTACTGTGTGCATGTGCTGAATGGTGATCTGTGTAAGGGCCACATATGTTATAGTGCTTTATCTGTAGACAATCCCAGCGATCACTATGCCTTATAAGGGTCCTGGCCATGAGCAATAAGGTCTCTGTGCTTCCACTCTGCAGAACAGACTGTTCCGACTGGCTTACATTACTTTTACTCTTGACTTGTGCCTGCCCTGAGGTCTGCCTGACCTACGCTAACAATTGATCTTAGCCTTGGTGTTTACTCTGTCAGTCCACAATTCTTGATTGCCATCTCCATTACCACTATTTGGGATTTTTATCTAATGTATGTCTCAGTTGTTGTTAACAGAGACTTCTCCAGGGGAAGCAACCTGGTGGTTTCCTGTTGGAAGTCCATAACTCTCGAAATCTCTTAGGCTAGATTCACACAAAAGAGGTGCAAATCGGCCTTAAAAAACATCATTTTTCACATCCGAGGATTACCCATTTTCATGGCCAAAAAAAGCCACAAGAACCCGCAGAAAGACCAGCAGGTTAGTTGCAGCACTCCATTTTGCAGGATCATGACTTCTTGCTACAGCAACACAGCCACAATACCTCTTTTAAAATAAGCTTTCACCACCTCCACCAACTCCAACTCTATGTATTCCTCAATAGGCACCAGTCCACTGATACAGCTGGAATTCTTTCTTTAGTCCCAACTCAGTCATTTTCAGCATCCACCATGCTTATCAAGCTCTGTACTGTTAGTTGGGAGCTCCTGGGCTGGAGCAGACAAACCGCGACTGCTCACCTGACAGTAAAGAGTTCAGTGAGTGCTTTGGGTGATGAATTTAAAAGCACTGAAAAAATTCCAACTGTGCAAGAATCAGTGGATTGGCACCTATGAAACCCCTTCCTGCTGCCGCCATTTTTTGATTTTTATTTTTTACTTCCCTCCTTCCAAAAGTCATAACTTTTTCATTTTTCCATTCATACAGCCGTATGAGTGCTTAATTTTTGTGGTACCAACTGTACTTTGTAATGTTACCTTTTAATATTCTGTACAATGTACTGGGAACCTAGAAAAAAAAAATCAGAAAATCACTTTGTGTGATTTTCTTATGGGCTTCATTTTTACGGCGTTCACTCTGCAGCCAAATTGACATGTCACCTCTATTCTGTAGCTCAATACAATTACAGTAATACCACATTTATATAGGTTTGGGGTTTTTTTATGTTTGAGCCCCTTAAAAAAAAAAAAAAAATCAAAACTTTTCAAAAAAAAATTAAAAATTCTGCTACACACAACTTTTTAGATTTCCATATACGGGGCGGCAGAAGGTGTCTTTTTATTTATACGATTTTTGGAAATGTCTTTTTTTTTTAATTATTTTTCATCCATATTTTTATGGATCTGTTTTAGGGCTCGTTCACACGGGGGGCAGTGGGGCGGATTTTGACCATATTTTGACTCGGGGAGCCAAGTCAAAATATGGTCAAAACCCGCCTGCCACGATGTCGTGGTCATGGCTTCCCCCACCCCGGAGTCGGCTCAAATGAATGGGCCGACGATGGAGGTTGTGGCTGCCGGGCAGAAGCCGCGGAATCCGCCTGAAGAAAGGGCGGCTCGCAGAACGCTAGTGGTCTCCATAGACCACCATTGTAAAGGGGCGGATTATGACATGGATTCCGTTGTCAAAATCCGCCCCTTTGGCCCTGTGTGAACTAGCCCTTAGGGAAATATTTAAATTTTTAGATTTTTTTTACCTTTAATTTTTAGAGCCCTAGGGATCTTATCACTATGATAATACATTGCAAAGCTAATACATGGTAAAAATCCTATATTTCTATTACAGGCTGCTTACCGCTACCTGTTACAGAAGTCTACTAATGACAAATCTGGGAGCCTTCAATAGGCCCCTGGGTGTCATAGTAAAGGATCACCACAAACGGGTCTTGTTCCGGGGGCCATCAATCTATGGAAAAATGGAAGGATTCATACACTGCCAGGAAAATGGAGCCTCAGTCCGCTTTGACCAAGGCATCAGATGGGTTAATCAGTCTCCATATAATATAATGGAGACCCAGCGGCTATGGCAGCTGCTCAGCTCCTGAGCGGTCGCCATCCACTGTACTATTATGGTGGATGTCCAGAAGGTTAAAGATGCAAAGAACTGGAGTTGGTGAAGGTAGTGAAAAGTCTTCTATAATCCAGAGTGATTCTGAGGGCAGTGCTATATATAATCTATGTGCATGTATTCCAAAATTTTTTTTAGTTTTCATTTATATCTGGATGTTAAACTAATTTATAATATTCTTTACATTTTATTCCATCCAATGCCAGAAAATAACATGAAATAGACATTTGATTTCTTTATTCTTCATGAAACTGTCACGAAGGCAAATTCAGCCCCTTGGTAAAGATACAGATGGCTTGGTCAGTGGAACTGCACCTTAAAACATGTAATGAATTCGCTCAATAGAGTCCCTTCCTATCGCAGAAGGGTGCATAGGCCAGTCGCTGAAAAGAAATACACATTAAATGATTGAATTAAAACTCTCATCAAGATAATCACAAATGGGGGAGATTTGACATCTCCTTTGGCTCTGTTGATGAATTTAATAAAGAACTAATCACAGATCATTAGAGGGCTTTTGTGTGGGGTGCACATAGTAACTGGATTGAATTCTGAATGTAATGCATTTGGTTTCTGGATCTGTACAAAGAGCACAGGCTAAGTCTGATCCTAGTAGGCACAGATAATAAAGGTGCACAGTAACAAAACCAACATTTATTTCCAAATGAACCCGTGTCAGGCTGTAATTTAGCTTCTCATGATAAGGTTAAAGGCACACTAACCTAATATTTTTAGCTTTTCTATGTAGCAGTATTACATTACCATTAGATCTTGTATAAAAAATAAGGTTGTCAAAATATCCTGTGCTGCTACCCTCTATAACCCATACTTACAAAGGGCTCATGAATATGGCCATATTATAGGTCTGTGTTGTACCAGTGTGCCCGAAGACTGCCATGGACCCATGCTATACCCCAGTGTTTATTCTGAAGGATACCAAGGTTTTCTATGTCGCAGCACACACAGAGACTACACTTGTCACCAGGTTTGTAGGATTTGCCCTGCGCTCTTAGTTTACTTGATTAAGGTCAAAAGTCTTCATAGTCATTGAGGTCGGAGCCTGACACAACCTGATCACAGGGGGTTAACAGTGGCGTAACCTGCTGAATTCTACAGTAGCAGTAATATGGGTTCTGCTTAAGAAAATCTCATCCACATGCTGCAGCTAAAATCTGCAGTGCCATGTCATTTACTGCTGCGGTTTTAGGCTGAGGCCCCACGTTGCGAAAATGCAGCTTTTTTTGTTGCAGATTTTTTTTTTTAGCCAAAGCCAGAAGAAGGGAGTAGTATAAGAGCTTCCTATATATTTCCCATTTGTTTTGTAGTTGTTGTTGGCTTTGGGTTGGTTCATACTAGCGCTTGTATTCTGTCCGCAAGGAGTCCGCATGGAGACCCCTCCGGACGGAATGCAATCGCAATTGCAAGCGATGTGCCCATAGACTATAATGGGCTCCGTGTGCTTGAATTGTGCGGGCAGTGCGCGGCAAGCACACGAGCCCATTATAGTCTATGGGGTCCGTGTGCTTAACTGCACAGCGCTTTTGCATTAGCGTTGGTATTCCGTCCGGGGGGGTCTCCATGCGGACTCTTTGCGGACAGAATACAAGCGCTAGTGTGAACCAACCCTTTGGCTAAATCAAAATGCAACAAAATCTGCAACAAAAAAAGCTGCTAATTATGGAAACCCTTCTTTTTTGTTGTTGCAGATACTGCTATGTGTTTTTTGAGCAAAACATAGTAGTGGCTACAGAAGGAATGGGAAATATTATGGAAACAAAGTATGTCTTCTTTCTCCTCAATGCCTTCCTAACTTGGCTCAAAAAATGCAGCAAAATCTGCAAAAAAAAAAAAGAAAAAAAGAAGCATCTTTTCTGTAATGTGGGGCTTTAGATTTAGGGTAATTTCAAAAACTACATAAAAAAAAAAAAATTGCTGCTGCAGTTTTTAATGCAGTTTCTTGCACCAAAGCCAGCACAGCCAGTGGGCGCCATCTATACTTTAACCTGGATATTCTGCCTGTTTTAGCTGGATTGGAAGATTATTTGCTGGATTCATCACTGTAGACGCTGAAGCAAAGAAGATGCATGTAGCAGAGCAATAAGTAATGAATCCATCTTATCACTAGCACCTGATTACTGTGTATGGGGCAGGGACGGTGCCAATATACTGTGTATGAAGGCTATTATACTGTGAGTGGGGGCACTGAGGGGGTCAATATACTATGTATGAAGGCTACTATACTGTGAAGGGGTCAATATACTATGTATAAAGCATATTATGCTGTGTGTGGGGGCACTGAGGTTACCAATATACAGTATATGGGGGCATTAAGGGGGCCATTACTCTGTGTATGGGTGCACTGAAGGGGGCTAATATTCTGTGTATAAGGGCAATGAGGGGGCTAATATACTGCGTATGGAGGCACTAGGAGGGCAATATTCTGTATATAGGGAAAGTGAGCAGTCCATCATACTGCATATGGGGACACTAAAAGGGACTATAATACTGTTTGGGTGGGATCTGAGGGGGCCATAATACCATGTGTGGGGACATTGAGGAGGCCATATTACTGTGTGTGCCTGGGGGCACTGAAGGGGAAATAATACTGTGTGAAGGGTTGGGGACATCTTTTGTATCCAGAGGATGTGGTCTGCAAAAATCCCTATACAATATCCCTATACACTGCGCTCAGGTTTAGAGAGAATACTGATATCCACTCGGTGAGTTTTCAGCCTTATGGTGCATTCACACGAAGTAAAATGGAGCGCAAGCTGGCACGTATACGCGTGTTGACACGCGTATACGTGCCAGTTTGCGCTCCATTTTACATCATGTGAACGCACCCTTAGGGGGTTATGCACACATCCATATTAATAGGGTTAAGATAGAAGTGCTAGGCCTGGACTGTACCTCAATATTCCTCCAATTTCATATGGAGGAACAGAAACTTTTTTTCTGTTCGATAATAAAATGAGACTGACCGAAAAAATTGGCGTTATGCTCCCCTGAACTTTGGAGACATGCGGCATGTGGAGCTATATGGAAGCACTATGGATCTATACTAAGGATCCAACTGAGCTCTGTAAGTCAAATCGCTGCTATATGTGGCATAGTAAATCACATATACTAGAAATGCTCCTATAAACCATTTTCTTGGTAAAAAAAAAAAACTGCAGTAAAAATGCAATATTAGTGCAGCAAACCTACAAAAGATGGAGTATACTATGAGGTGGCTGAGTGTTTTCTTTATGTTCCTATGAGTTTCTTCTATTTGTCTATTTGGTCTCATTTGCCTTGAATAAATTGGCCTTGGTCCTTTAAGAATACTCTTAGGGTAAAGATAAAAATATGCATTAATAAAGCTCTTATAAACCAAGTCTATAATTCTTGAAATTGACATTAATAAGAGTGAAATAACAACTGTGACCCCAGTTATGGTATATTGTAGTGTCATGTATTATTTGACTTAATTCAATAAATTCTGTTATCTAGTTGTCTTTATTAATTTTATACAGCAAATAATAATGCTGCAATTGTTTTCTGTAAAGAGATGCTTGATATCCACCAGAAGTGTTCCACTTTATGTGTAATACACTCACAATGGAGTACACTTCAGGATAGGTTCAACAGACTCTCATTCGAACACATACCACATAAAATTTATAGTGTTATAGACAAAGGGAAAGAAAAGAGTCAGCGTAGTCATACAATCTAGACATACTTGTCTCTATGGAAAGATAATGTTTACAATGGTCATCCTGCTTTAGTTGTGTCTCATGGAATTTCCAGTATCGTTGCTGCTGAAAAAATGCGCTCTCAGGGCAACTAATACTTGTTAGAGGAGATGCTAATAGCATCAGTATTGGTGTGGGTCCTATACGCTATCCGCTCCCCTATTGATCAGCAAATTGGCCACTCACCTTAAGGAGTTGTGATGGAGTCACAACTCCCTGAAGGACATTGAAACAGAAGTGCAGAATTCCAACAGTGGAAGCCACTGGATCACCGTCAGTTGGGGACACCAAGTATCTCAATAGTAAGGACCAAAGCCAAATCATTCCAGAAGGAGGTATGGACATAAGAAGATCCACGCTTACCCAAAAGGTTGTAAAAGATTCCTCTATTTGTACCAAAACACAACGAGTTTCGGAGATAACAATTTCTCCTTTTTCAAGTGTATCATTGGAATGCAACAACCTATTGGGTAAACTGGATCTTCTTACTTCCATACCTCCTTCTGGAATGGTTTGGCTTTGGTCCTTACTACTGATTTAATAATTACATTTCTCCTTTTTCAAGTGTATCACTGGCATGCAACAACCTTTTGGGTAAGTTAGATCTTCTTACTTCCATACCTTCCATATAATTTTAATGATAGAACCCCTTTAAGGAGTTGTGATTGAGTCACAACTCCCTGAAGGACATTGGAACAGAAGTGCAGAATTCCAACACTGGTAGCCGCTGGATCGCCATCAGTTGGGGGCACCTAGTACATCAGTAGTAAGGACCAAAGCCAAACCATTCCAGAAGGAGGTATGGACGTAAGAAGATCCGCGCTTAACCAAAAGGTTGTAAAAGATTCGTTTATTCGTACCAAAACACAACGAGTTTCGGAGATAACAATTTCTCCTTTTTCAAGTGTATCATTGGAATGCAACAACCTATTGGGTAAGCTGGATCTTCTTACTTCCATACCTCCTTCTGGAATGGTTTGGCTTTGGTCCTTATTACTGATTTAATAATGATATAGTCACCTTAAATGTACTCAGTACATGTACACAGGGAGGATTCAGGTGGACCTTCAGTTCCCAGTTCTTCAGATCACTCGGGGATCCTGCAGTCAGTCTTCTAGTGGTCTGACACCTATCCCCCACCTATGGATATGGGATACAGGTCTGTGTTGGGAAACCTCTTTAATGAGAGTCTGTTATTGGAACCCATCATATCAACCCAGCCTCGCAGATAGATAGGTTATGCTAGGTTCAGACAAGCATTAGCCTATTCATAATTCAGGTTCCTCAGAACACTAGAACAATGGATACAACAGCAGTCACATATGGAACTCGAAAGAACTCATTGACTATAATGGGATCCATTGGGTGCCCGTTCTTTTAAAATGAGCTCATTTGCATATTGACAAAAGAGGTCAAAAGAGGTGAAATCTCTGCAACAAAGGAACCTATTCACAAGGGAAACACCTTTTGATCCAGGTGACCCTAACCTATATATCTGGGGGACTGGTTAGACGTGCTTTGTTCTAGTGATAGATCCCCTTTAAAGATAGATTCTTAGTATGAAAAACCAGAAAAAAATCCCTTTAATTTAGATAAGTTCTCTCTTCTACTGAATACAAAAAAGAGGAAAAACTCTTCTGGTAATATGGTCAGCAATGCATATAGCTTTAGCATAACCCCCCATGACTGAAATCTCCTGCCCCTTGTTTGCTAACAATGCCATCTCTCTCTGGCGACATAACTAGCTATTTACATGTCTGCCCTTATCTACTGTTCCTATTATGTTGGGTGTATATTGAAATTTCTCTTGTTAACAAGACAGTTAAATACCCAGATCAACCCCACAGTTGAGCGCAGTAAGAGCGCAGGCCGTAACAAAGACCTTGGTTATGACAGAATTCTTTGCATCTTCTGCTACTTACAGGAATTTAGCATTATTTAGAATTCAGTAATAGGTTAGGATTACGCAGGGGAAAAATCTATAGAGATGATTGTTGTCTTTATGATGTTCCAATTCCACCAAGGTTGAAGCCCTGGAATGGGATATAAGAGGTCAAGCAGGCTTTACTGGATAATGAAATCACCAAAATCTACATCACAGCACCCAAGGATTGCATATATGAAGCATGTTAATCTAGTGTAGAGAAATTTTATTGTAATATGAACTGAATTGTTCCCAGTAGAATTTTTTTTTTAAATAAGAGAAGAAGGTAACAGAAGGATTTGCAATGTACGCAGCCCAACCTGCATAATGTAATCTGCCCCCCTGAAGCATAACTGGGGTCCTCGGTACCATAAGCAGAGGATAATGCAAAATAAATTGTTGATATTGAAAGCTTTACTTTATAAATTATTTTATTTTATTTTTTATTTTATTCGCCACCAAGTCTGATATATGACATAGTACAGAACAAAACTGTACATAGCAGAAAGTAAATATAATGCGCTCATCCCCAACACCCACAAGGGACAATTGTTTAACAGAAATCAGGGCGCTCACACAATCCATTAAAATTTCCATTCATTTCAATGGGATTTTATCTGTGTCCATTAGTGTCCGTTATACACCCAAACCGTTACATGTCCGTTTTTTTTTTTTGGACAAAAATATCCTACATGCAGGACCTTTGTGTCTGTTAAAAATAACGGTTTCATGACGTCCGTTATTTTTGAACATTAAATTCTATGGGTAACGAACAGTATGACAGTATCAGATGGGTGTCCCACCCTGACAGTGGAAAAGAGAAAAAAAAAAGGCAATTTTTTTGTGCAAAATACTGACTATTTCATGCATTGACCAGAAAACTGGTGAAAACATTGAAGATAAGGAGGAGAACAGCCTAATAAGTGGTAAAGGAATTTCTTTATTAAGTTTCTTATACTCACATGCAGTGGCGTAACTAGGAATGGCGGAGCTGCGTGGCGAACTTTTGATATGGGCCCCACCTCAACCGACCACACTCCCACCCACATTCCTGCGCTCTCTATTATACCCCATAGTGGCCCCTGCACACAGTATTATGCCCCATAGTGGCCCCTTCACACAGTGTTATGCCCCATTGTGGCCCCTGCACACAGTATTATGTCCCATAGTGGCCCCTGCACACAGTATTATGTCCCACTGTGAACAGCCATGAACAATTATTATACTCTGGGGTCTTTTCAGATGTTTGTGGGGCCCGTAGCGTCTCTTACCGATCCTGGCCCCTGCCAGGATAGGAAAGTAAATAGTAACTCCAGCCGGTAGTGGCCTATTAAGAAAAGAAAAAAAACGCAGTGGTAGCGGCTGTCGCCGGGCCCCTAATGTCCCAGGCCCTGTTGCAACTGCTACCCCAGTAGTTATGCCACTGCTCACATGTACAATTCATACATGAAATGTTGTTCTACAATACGAGGTACTCTTTATTAATAACTGTCTCCCTGTTTACATCTTGGGAGACAGATTTGCATATTCTTCCCATGTTCCTTTGCAGTGGAGCAACTATGGCTATAAGTCTCCACACACCTGAGAAGGTGGTCTCTCCCTAAGGAGTGATGTTATCCCCACAATCTAATAACTGTAGTCACAATTCTGAATGCAACTGAGTTAACCTTGAATAGCAACAATTTTTGGTTCATTGCCTGTAGATGTTGTCAGTGTAGTGTAGCACACTTAGTGTAAGCTTTCTTCTGCAGAGGCGGTGGTGAGCAGGAGCCAGGATCGGTAAGTGAAGTCACGTGACCCCAATTATAATGATCAGAGAGCTAGGAGAGGTGAGAGAACATAAAAAACACAGTTACTTACCACTCTTACACACCAGAAGGCTTCAAGCCTACTTGGTAATGTCCCAGACGTCACGTGGGCCCGTGCTTGCCTCCTTATGAGTCACATCCTTATGAGTCATGACGTGACGTCTGATCCATCATTGAAGATGGCCGACATCAGAGGGTAGTGCACTAAAAACCAGGAGAGGTAAGTAAGGGTATGTTCACACGGCAGAAAATGGATTTCACAGATGAACATACCGCCTGGCTAGCCACGACGGAATGCGGATGCGGTATTCCGCTCCGGATTAGACCCGAATGAATGGGCCTAATCAGGAGGGAGTCCCACACTGTGGACACCGCGGCTAAGTCAGCTGCGGAATCCATGGGAAACAGTGTTTTTTATGTTTGTATCCTCCTCTGGGCCTCCAATTATTATACTCTGGGGTCTGAAAGGATCCCAGTGTATAATAATTGTTCATGGGTGGTCCACTATGGGGCATCATACTGTGTGCAGGGGCCACTATGGGAAATAATATTGTGTACAGGAGCCACTATGGGGAATAATGCTGTGTGCAGGAATGCAAGGAGGAGTGGGGGAGGGGAGATCGGTCAGGGTCTTCGGGGTGGGGATGGCATGTCAAAAGTTCGCCACGGGGCCCCGCTATTCCTAGATACGCCACTGGCTCTATCTGTGCCCGTTAATTTGTACAGGCAATGGACTATAATAATGGTAGTGTGAACATACCCTAAACTGTTGCAACTGAGTCATCCCTGGCGTTCCCAATGTCTGCACAGTTCTTCAGTGAAGCTGAGGATGTGCACCCCATCTTCACTGTGCAAGTGCCAGAGATACAGTCCATGTGCACTGAAGCCAAGATATATTCCTCTGGCTTCACTGATGAACTGTACCGATGCAAGGAGTACAGTGGCATAAATGACGTTATATAACAGGGCGATTTGGAAACATAAACCTCCAGTGCCAAATCTCCCTGATAGAGTCCCTTTACATTATTAAGTTATATAAGTTAATATTCCAATTAGCATATCATTAGCAAAATCCAACACTTACTTGGATGCGGTAAAGATATTGACTATGGCCAGTTGGGGACGCAATCACTGCTTCACAACTCTCATGTGATGATAAATATAGAAAGTGTCTTCTTTGTCAATTCACTTTACATGAAAAAAATATTTTTCCATCCACAGCATTAAATGAACTGTGTCAGAATTTCGAGAGTTACAAATAATAATGGATGGAAAAAACATCATTAATAATTGATTCATTAACATTGGATTTATCTACAGAACTCTGCATGTATGGAAGATATTCTATAATAAAGACTCTTGTACTAAAAGCAAGACACTAACAACATTACCATGAGAAAGGAAGAGTGAAGAATAGGAATAAAAAAGATGCCATACGTGGCTGATAGTGGCCAGCAGGGGCTATAATCGGGGGGAGACCAAAGGAAGGGGTAACTATATAGATGGATCCAGAAATGCCGAAAGTGAGAACACCCCTTATGTGATTATTACATAACATCTTAGGCCTGGTTCACACTGCATTTGGTATTCCGTTTGGGGAGTCCGCTTGTAGACCTCCCAAACAGAATACATTAAAAAGCGGTGAGCAATGAAAGCACACAGCGCCCACAAACTATAATGGGGTCCCTGTGGTTTCTGCGCGGTGTCCGCATGAATCATGCGGAGAGGAAAATAGTTCTTGAAGTACTTTTCTCTCATCATGTTTCGTGCGGACACTGCACAGAAACACCTGTACTCCATTATAGTCTATGGGATCCATGTGCTATCATTGCTCACCACTTTTTATTTTTTTTTATCATTAAAGTTTATTGAAGATTTTCCAAATTTTTTATAAACAACACAACGGGGGAGAGGGGAAAAAGTAGGGAGGGGAAGGGGGGGGGGGGAGTCCGTGACCAGCAGTCCAAGTCAGCAGGGAGGGAGCAGGGCGAGGGGGGGAGGGACAAGGGGAGTCAAACAGAGACTCTGATGCAGCAGAGTAAAATTATACGGGAGTATATAACCAGCAAATATCAAACAACAGTATCAATAAGTACAAAGAGAAGGTAGCACAAGACACAAAGACAAAAACAGACAACATTCTTACAAGGGAACAGAGGGAAAGAGGGATCGGAAGTTGGCGGAATAATAGAAAAAATCCCAGAGCTGCCAGGTCTGACCATGATGACCCTCTTCAGGGCGAAGCGCTCACCACTTTTTAATACATTCAGTATTCTGTTCGGTGGGTTCCCAAGCGGACTGGAATACCGAACGCAGATATGAACCAAGCCTTACACCATGCCTCTTTCTGCTACACCACCATTTTGTTGAACATTGTGCAGAAAATGTCTAAAACATTTAGAAATGTGGCACATAGCATGCGTGCCAGGAGGGTGGCGAGAGTCGTGCTAGAATTCTGGCATTCTCTGATTAGTAAATCTACTCCACTGTGTGTTACTATTACTATTAGAGCCGGCTCTGTGGTAGATCACCTATGGCACAAAAGACCCTTCTCCATCTAAGAAACGGAAGGAGCAGGTAGACTTATTGGGAAATCTTCTTGTATGAGATGCAGCAGTTCAGAGAACTCTTCATATCTTCCCCTTTATGGTCCATTTCTTATCCAATTATTGTAAGGAATAACAATTTGTCAAGCCCGGTTCACATCCGCGTCCGGCGTTCCATTCGGAATTTATTGTGTATAGGATTCAGTACGGGGAGCCCCCAAACAGAATGCCGAATGCAGATGTAAACTGGGCTATATATAAGGTCAGCATAAATTCATTTCCATAGTTGACAATCCTATGTACCATGTGTGCGACGCGTAGGTTTCTTCTCTTCCCATCCAGGAGGTCATGACTAATCTCTTTAAAGATACTTCAAGCTCTTTCCACATTTCCTATTAGGGCATTTGGATTATCGAGGGTGTGCTTGACTTCCCCTTCCCCCTATCTCTGACAGTCTCTACAAAAATAGCTTGTACCAGGTACGACAAGTAGTAACATTAGTACATCATATAGAATGTAAGTGCCATGAAGCAGTACGTGTAGGTCCTCATAGATTGCGTTACGTTCTGAATGCGACTGACAAGGCGAGGAGAATAATGAAATGCAACAATCAATTAATACACAATATACGACTGCCAGAATATATGTGCATCTTAACAGATCTCTATTACCCAGAATTCACCTATAACATGTTTTCTCATTCTGCTAATTACTACCTTTTATCATTGTGATTTTTTCCAGCTAAGAACAATACCTATCGCATCATCATTAGTACATCTTAATCAAAGCATAAAAAACCATGCTCAAGAAAGTACTTGTCATCACATTTAGAACAATTGCGCAAACATTCCATACAAATTTATGAATGTTACCGCTCTTTTATATAGGGAAAATTAATATTTCATCTATATGCAGTTCGTGCTTTAATATATGGCATTTATGGATGGTTACCTTGAGATCGGGTGAAAATGCATCTCCGCTGACAACCATAAAAGACCTAGCACATAATTAAGACCTCACAGATGTGACTTTAGATTTTGTCGGGAAAAGGTTTGTAATTCTGGAAGGACGGCGGCAGACACAATACTTAATGTTTTCAGGGGCTTTTCAGGGGTCTTTTATTTAAAAAGGACAATAACCATACAGGCATTATATTTACAACAAAGGGCATGGGATAGTCCTCATGGGGTTTTTAAGCTGTATATAATCCCTTATACAGTGAACCCTCCTTGAGCCGACCACCCAAATTTTCTTCTATTGAAGAAGAGCCCAAAATTGTGTATTTTATGATTGCCATCATTCTTGATCCCCAGTATATCTTTCCTTCCCTTACACAGCACCTTCTTTCAATCTTGTTACCCAACACCACTCTACCTCTCATTTGTAGACCCAAGAATGGCTCCCCTTTCATTCCTAGTTGCCAGTATTGCTTTCCATTTCTTCAAGGTGACACCGCACTCTTATGCCTGGGCATCAATCTTTGTCCCCAATTCACGTGTCCTTCCCCTTCCCAACACCTCCTCTGTTCCCTAGTTCCCAGCATGGCTTTCATCCTTTTCTGGTTTCCAACACACATCCCCCTCTTATTCCTGCTCACCTGTATTGCTCCCCTTTCCCACTCCTGGTCTCTAACATGGCTCTACCTCTCATTTCTGGTCTCTAGAATGACTTGCCCTCTCATTCCAGGTCTACAGCACAGCTCTGCTCTCATTCCTGGCTTTCCCCTTCATTTCTGGTCTCCAGAAACCCTACCCATCTCATTTCTAGTCACCTGTATTACAACCCCTCTCATTCCTGGTCTCCAACATGGCTCTGTCTCTCATTTCTGGTCCCTAGAATGACTTGCCCTCTCATTCCAGGTCTACAACACAGCTCTGCTCTCATTCCTGGCTCTCCCCTTCATTTCTGGTCTCCAGAAACCCTTCTCATCTCATTTCTGGTCAACTGTATTGCAAAGTCTCTCATTCCTTGTCTCCAACATGGATCTTCCTCTCATTTCTGGTCCCTAGAATGACTTGCCCTCTCATTCCAGGTCTACAGAACAGCTCTGCTCTAATTTCTGGTCTCCAACGTGGCCCTCCCCTTCATTCCTGGACTCCAGAAACCCTTTCCATCTCTTTTCTGGTCACCTGTATTGCTCCCTTTCTCATTCATGGTCTCCAACATGGATCTTTCTCTCATTTCTGGTTGATAGAATGACTTGCCCTCTCATTCCAGGTCTACAGAACAGCTCTGCTCTGCTCTCGTTTCTGGTCTCCAACGTGACTCTCCCCTTCATTCCTGGTCAAAAAATCTTCCCATCTCATTTCTGGTCACCTGTATTGCAACCCCTCTCAATCCTGGTCTCCATCTTGGATCTTCCTCTCATTCCTGGTCTCCAGCATGCCTTTGTCTCTCATTCCTGGTCACCTGTATTGATCCCCCTCTTATTTCTTATCACCAACATAGCTCTCCTTCACATTCAGGTCTCCAACATGGACCTCATTTCTGGTCTATAGCACACCTTCCCAGCATAGCTCCCCTCTTATTCCAGGTCCGCTTTCCAGGTCTCTAGCACAGCTCCATTCTCTTTTCTGGTCCCCAGCATGGTTCCCCTGTTTCTGGTCACCTCATTATTTTCTCTCATAGGTGCTAGAGAAACCTTTGTCTTATCAAGCCTGATCTCACCGAATCTGCCCCAGCATCCAAGATTTTACTGAATTTCCCCATGGAGGGACTATTAAAGGATAGGATTATCTTATTGCTGCCCCTGTAATTCCTTGTCCCCAATTTGCTCCTCACTCTCGTTCTTTGTCTCCAGCACATCTCCCCTTCCATTGTAGATCCCCAGCATGGCTCCCAGAAGATCTGTATACCCCACCACACACACACACACACACACACACACACACACACACACACACACACACACACACACACATACTACCATGTATAAAACTGGCATGTCCTTATGTGGCAGTGGTTACATGAATTACTCCTACCTCTGCACCCCCTATAGCTATCCCCTGATTATAATTTACAAAGCCTGAGGCTGTGATACAAATGTAAGGTGTGAAGTATATATAAATACAACCTTGGTAAACAGTCATCAGGAATACCTAGCTGTCCGTTTACACTTTTACTGGCCAGTTGCAGCCATAATCAATACTGTTTTGCAATTTAGTAAAATTTGCCATATCTGCGGGACGGACTATGCTATTATCTGCTGTCAAAGTCTCAATCAGTCTTGTCATATTGTTGTCAATTCAATTGTACAACAGCTAAAGGGGCGCTTACTTATAACATGTATTTATAGAAAAGCACATGTTGTGAGGGCACTGATTGTGTCAAATTTTTTCATCATTTAATCTTCTACTGCTATGTGACCAAGGTCGCTTAGCAATCAAAAGGTTAAAGGAATTTTTTTTTGCATTTTTTAATCCAATTTAAATATTTCTTTCAGCGAGACCTTGATTCATCGACTCGTAACCATCAACTTCTGGAACATACAGCATAGGAACGATATTTATATAAATGGCAGGTAATAGAAGGTTAATGAACTTTTATAATTTCTCTAATGCTATCAATGGAAAGATGTGTCTGTAGAATTGATGTACGTGTGTCGCCTGTGTTTCAGCAGCTTCATTCATTCAATGAATAGGAGCCGCAAACGCACGCCTGCAAATCCGGACAGGAATAGGACCTATCCTGAGTTCTGCAGCCCAGACTGTCGGCAGCCCACGGGACTGTGTAATTCAATGGAAAAACCCAAATGGTACACTGACCCATGCCATGGCCGTCTGCAAGGGGGCTAAGGCTAGTGAATAAATACATTTATTGATTTGTTTGTACATATTAATTATTATTACTTATTTATTTCTCTTTTATAGCACCAACAAAGTGCATTAATCAACAATATTTCAGTCGCAGCTGATTAATAACAAGAAAAAAAAAACATTAAAAAACAAGGTGCTTTTTTATTGAATTGTCGTAACCTGTCCTTTAGCAAAAGACCTTAAGGCAAGGGTCTCTCGTGGTGGAAATGCCGCAGAAAAAAATGGCAGCGTTTTACAGTCAGAGCAAAGTGGATGCCCACATTATGGTAAAAACTGCGCTGCGGACATGCGGTGATCTCCAAAACCGTTGTGGTTTTGGCAAACGCAGCATGTCAATTATACCTACGGAAATGCTGGCGGTTTCCCCATAGGTGTATTTAAGACAGAGAGTCCACAGAGGATACCTCTGCAAACTTTCTGTCTAAGGTGCTATGGGAAGAACCACATCCAAATAAAGCCCACAGTCCTGTACAATGTACTGGGAAGCTAGAAAAAAAATTCAAAAACACATTTGTGCCAATTTCTTATGGGTTTAATTTTTACAGCATTCACTGTGTAGTAAAAATGATATGATACCTGTATTCAGAGGGTCAGTACGATCACGGCGATAGTAAATTTATATAGTATTAGTAATGTTTTGATATCTTTTAAAAAAATTAAAACGTTTGCAAAACAGAGAAAAAAATGTGTCGGCATTTTCTGTCACCTGTAACTTTTTCATATTTACATGTATAGCGCTGGTATGGCGTCTTTTTATGCGGGATAAGTTGTAGTTTTTATTGATATCATTAGAAGAAAGTTGTGATGGTTAAGTCATTTGTTATTCAATTTTTTTAGGAGGTAAAGTGTTAAAAAAAACACTATTGGGCTATTTTGATTTCTTTTTCCCTGTTACAATGTTCCCCGTATGGGATAAATATTTTTAGATTTTAATAGTTTGGGCATTTTTGAGCGCGGGGACCCCTAATGTGTTTATGTTTATTGTTTGTTTATTTTTAAGATGTGATCTACGGAGAGGAGGAAGATTATAATTTTTGTATTTTTTTTTCGGGGGGGGGGGGGGGGGTTTATACGTTTTTCTTTTTCTTTTACTTTCAGACCTCCTAGGGACCTTGAACCCTAGGGGATCTGATTGCTCATACAATATACTGCAATACTAATGTGTATAGTAAAATCCATTGCCTTCTATTACATGATGTCTATGGCAGCGTGTAATAGACCTATGGTAATGACAAGCCTGAGAGCCTTCAATAGGTCTGTAGCTGTCATAGCAACCGATTGCCAATGACATTCCAGAGGGCGGCAATAGGTAAATGATGTTGCTACCCAGTTTCTGCCGCAGTTGCGTTTAACTGCAGAATTTAAAGTGTTAACAGCTGAGATTGTGGCATTGGCACCAATCGCAGCTATTAGTGGTGGGTGCTAGCTGCATTGTACATCCGGCAACTGCTGTGTATGGAAAGGGTTCAGCTCCTGAGTAGCGGAGTAACTAGGAACGACGGGGCCCCGTGGCAAACTTTTGACATGGCCTCCCCCCAGACCGATGCCTGCCGAAGACTCCGACTGACCCCCCCCCCCCCGCATTACTGCGCTCTTTATTATGCCCAATAGTGGCCCCTGCACACACTATTATGCCCCATAGTGGCCCCTGTACTCACTATTATGCCCCATGGTGGCCCCTGCACACAGTATTATGCCACATAGTGAGCCCTACACACAGTATTATGTCCCATAGTCCCCCTACACATAGTATTATGTCCCATAGTGGCCCCTGCACACAGTATTATTGCCCCATAGTGGCCCCTGCACACAGTATTATGTCCCATAGTGGCCCCTGCACACAGTATTATTGCCCCATAGTGACCCCTACACACAGTATTATGCCCCATAGTGGCCCCTGCACACAGTATTATTGCCCCATAGTGGCCCCTGCACACAGTACTATGCCCCATGGTGGCCCCTGCACACCGTATTATGCCCTCTAGTGGCCCCGGTACACAGTACTACGCCTCATGGTGGCCCCTGCGCACAGTATTATCCCCCATAGTGGCCCCTGCACACACTATTATGCCACATAGTGACCCCTACACACAGTATTATGTCCCACTGTGGACACCCATGAACAATTATTATACTCTGGAGTCTTTTCAGACCCCAGAGTATAATAATCAGAGACCGAAGGGGGGTACCAACATAAAAAACAATGTTACTTACCTATCCCCGGCTCTGCTGCAGTCCTAAGTGGTGTCGGCCATCTTCAATGACGTCCGGGACATCACTTGACCCAGAACGCAGGCCCCAGTCATGTGATGTCAGGGAGAGTCACAGAAGTAGGCCCGAAGCTTGCCCAGAGATGTAAGTAACACGGTTTTTTATGTTACCTTACCTCCCCAGGTCTGAAAAGACCCCTGAGTATAATAATGATGTTTGTGGGGCCCATGGCGTTACTTACGGATCTCGGCCCCTGCCAGGATTGGTAAGTAAATAGGGCTCGTTACTGGCTGGAGTAACTCCAACCGGTAACGGCCTATTAAGAAAAGGAAAGAAAAACAACGCAGCGGTAGCGGCTGTCAACGGGCCCCTAATGTCCCGGGCCCTGTGGCAGCTGCTATTTCTGCTACCCTGGTAGTTACGTCCCTGCTCCTGAGCCCTCTTCAAACAGTCCCTTGTGATCAATGACGTACAAAGAAAGTCAGTGGTCATTAAGGGTTAAATGTTTGTGATTCGCACAAACAAGATGAAAACAACAACCATGTATGCTAATGTTTCCCTGGTGTAATATCTGCCCTGTAGCTGCATTGTTTCTATTACACTTAATGGATCTCAATTACAGCATAAGGGGGCATTCACACGGAGTAAAATGGCGCTGATTATGCCACGATAATTCGTGGTAGAATCAGCGCTGATAAAAAAGACTCTCATTGACTCCAATGTGCTACACGCGTTAAACAGAACCCATTGAAGTCAATGGGAGTCTTTTTATCAGTGCCACACCCCATCCCAAATTTCCTGTGATGTCATGCTTGTAGGTGGTGTGCAGCTGAATATGGTGCCGCAGGGAGGTAAGAAGCATGGTCTGACCAGCATATGTGTGCAAGACAAAATCCGAAACAAACAAAGCTGTGCTTCTGCAACGTAGGATTTAGCCTAACCGTTTATACCCCAGATATATCAAATATGACTTCTTATAGAATCACAAAATTTTTCACAACCTCCAGTAAAGTGTGGTGTAGAAAGTGGAGAGACACATTAAGATAGAAGTGTTAGACTTACGCTGGGTTCACACCAGCATTCGGGTCTCCGTTCTCAGCTTCTGTCTTCTGCATGCAGAACATGGAAACCTGTCATGCCAAGTCCGGCTGTGATCACCGGTGAGCGTTTTATGTTCTCCGCGGTGAAACAGTTTTTTTTAAACCAGACACAAAGTCCTGCACATCCGACTCTGTGTCCGGTTTAAAAAACCGGTTTCAACGTGGAGAACATAAAACGCTCATCAGTGCGCACGTCCAGACACTTTTCAAACCCATTCAAATGAATGGGTTTGAAAAATTCTTGCAGGTTTCCGTGTCCTGCCCGAAACTGGAAAGCGGAGACCCCGGGCGCAGATGTGAACGAGCCCTAACAGATGCACCAAATTTACCAAACCTTGTGGGCCATTTGATAAATTTGATGCAATTTACACCAACGCAGAATTCAGTAAAATGGACTTCATGATAGATTCCCCCCTATGTATTTATAGTTTTCCCTCTGACGTTTATAGCTTTAATGACAGGTGTGAAGTGCGGCCAGAAAAATCAATTTTGTTTTCCAACATAAAACTAGATCCTTGCTATATAGATATGGAAACTCATCTGGTATGCAGAGAGTGTTAAAGACAAAGTAGAGCACAGCAAAGAATCCCAGCTTGGCTTTTGCCACGGCTTTTCTGCAATGAGATTTTTATCGTAAAAAAAAAGAAGAAAAACAGATAAAAAAATCAATAGCATCTGTGGTATTATGGTTAATTAAAGAAGCTCTTGAAGACGGCTGAGAGATGAGAGGTTTGGCCAAGGGAGGGAGACGGCTGAAACCTGATTAGCCACAAGAAATGCTTTTTTAGATCTGAGTGGATGGACCAGGGGCTGCTTTGCGAAGGATATGGGTAAAAAAAGAAAAATTGCTTTTACTCTAACTTTCTTTAAGTAATCAATACACCCCCATTACCGACCTGCTTGTAGCACTTCTGTATTCCGCTCACTGTCTTTCAGGCTTTGGATTTTAAAGGCTTGAGGTAGAAATGGAATGCAGGCTTTTTAACCACTCTGTGTTTCACGTAATGAAATAGTTTTATTATCGTGTGCGATGGCGAGCAACCATTACCATGCGGTGGTGAGCAAGTCACATTGGGTAGAAGAAGGTATCATTTACTTTGACTATTAGGATAAGGCCCCACGTAAAGAGCTGCAGCCCAAAAACGTAGTGGGAACACATTGCATTTTTTTTCTGCAGAGTTTTTGAAAACACAGCATTTCTGCTTTAGATTTTTTTCTGCTATTTGCAGATGGGTTTAGCCAGAATCCCATCGATTTTGCAGGTAATGTAAAACGCAGTATTTTGTTTCTGCTGCGTTTTCACAACATGTCACCTCAGCCTTACAGTTAAATCAACATATGGGTAAAGCAGATGGCAGCTAGGATGGAAAGAGATAGATAGATAGATAGATAGATAGATAGATAGATAGATAGATAGATAGATAGCATGAGATGCCTATGTTATGAGCAACAGAAATTCTTCTGTTATGTCATCATCTCCTACCTATTAGTTTGTTTGGGACAGTTGTTCTGCAACTATCTGGCAGCTGATTCATTAGGGAGCAGCTGATCACACTAGCCAAGGTTATGGGGTTCATGATTGGCTCATCTCTATTTAATCCCTTAACACTATGTAAACCCCCAAATGTACAGCACCATGGAATTAATGGTGCTATATAAATAAACAATAATAATAATAATAATTAATGGTATTCTTGCATCATGCTGAGTATATAGTTAAAATTTTAAACTGGCACAAATGTTGAATAAAACTACCAATACTTTATTGAGATACTTTTAAAAACATATATATAGTGATAACACACGTGAAAACATTGATTCCTACTGATGATTAAACTCAGTCCAAACTACATATCGATTTGAGATTGGAGGAATCACTGACACAAATCTTTGTCCTATGTGACTAATTATAGCCACACAGAATCTTGATACAGAAATACTCAATTATAAGCATTAAAATATTGAGCATCCATCAGCAACCTATATACGAGCTAAAATTAGCCCATTCATATTGAGACTGTAACAATAGTGATGTAGGAGAGACCTAGGCTTGAGATTGTGTGTTCTAAGGCCGGTTAACCCACACTCCCACACCCTTTCAATTCCAGCTTAAATATAAAATTGGAGAGTTGCTTATGGGTAGATACCCTAAGTCCTAATTAGATATATGGACATAGTATCTATGATAACGCCCTATGCATTCACTGTTGGTGCTCAAAAAATATTAGCCATAACACAGTTGATGCCTGTGGCTTTCTGTTATGGCCTGCTGATTATACCCTATTGTCAGGGGCCAGGTAGAGACAACCTCTTTTATTACGTCTCTATCCCTACAATTACAACCAAGGGTGTGACCTGCTATAGTCTGCTCGCATTAATAAGATAGACTGCAGCCCCATAGAACTAACACATAACCCACTGGTTACTACTTATGTTATTTCTCTCTACGCGTTTCTTCTAGCATAATCTACATACTAGAGTCATCAGGAGAGTATTTGAGTAGATAATTAATTTTAGACCCCAAGATCAGAGGATGCGGTTAAAACCGCAGTTCTCGGCGCCCTGATGGTGGACGCCGATACTTGATGTTAAGCCAGCGAGCGCTTCAACAGAGCTCTATATATATGTGCACTGTTCATGCCGCCAACCAATCATAGGCTCTCGGAGGTGGAGGCGTCACGGCAAGTTCCGCCCCCAGCTGCTGATTGGCTAAGCCTCCGATTGGAACTACGTATAAGCCGCATCGCTGTGACCCCACGTGCGGCCGTAGGTAAGTATATAGAGATGATTTCAGAATGCAATTATGTATCCGTCCTATTTCCCACACCACTTTATAAGGTATCTCTATTGTAACCAATTATAGACACCAACTCCATAAAGTCCCATATTAGTTCATTCAGGATGTGTGCATACAAACATGACCGCTTTAGCGGTACATGTTTAGCGGTATATAATACGATACAGTGGCTAAAGATTCGCTGTACTAGATAGCTACCATTATTGATGTTAGGAAATCGCCGAAACCCTAATTTGCACAGAGCCACATCAATGTGCGGTATATGCTAAAAAACCGCATCAGTATGAACATGCCCCACCAACTTTATATATACAAACTACTTGATCAATCAAAAGAGGAGAGATCACACTATTGTTGTCCTTGTATTGTAGGACATGTCCCTGAATGTAAACAACTAACTGAGAGCAGCCCTCTGTGCAAAAGTAGGCAATAAAGTATCAGCATGCTTATATCGGGACATGTTGACAGACCCTAAACTCGGCAGCGCCACATAAGTATCATACTTAAGGGGGACTTTTGACAAGTGGGAAGGTCAATGTGTAAAACATCTGGCCTACCTATTTACTATATATAGATCATTCTTATATAAATCTCCCCCTATTCGAGATCATACTACTGTAACCACAAATATGTGGTTACATATTTATAAACCGTTCTACACGTCCTATAGGGATAAAAACAGTGATAGCTTCAGGTGCTTGAATTCAAGTTACATAATACAAGTGAGGGGAGACAAGAGGAAAAAAGAGGAAAATAGAGGAGGGGGGGTTTTGTTTTACCAAAAAACAAGAGGGGGGGGGGGGGAGAAAGACACAAAAACGAAGTAGTGCCTCCCATATCCAAAACCTGATTGTAAATATTTACTTAAGAAGTATTGAGATATTGTGGACAATAACAGCTAACATAACTGCTGTGATCCATCCATGATGTTCTAAGATAACAAACTATAGGGTAATGCACATGCTTAATAAAGGGAGGCATATATGGACCACAAAGCATTGCGGTACACTATTCCTCATGAATCTATATAAAGGATATGAATGATATTGCATCATTCAATCCTAACGGTTTAGTTGTTTTCAACCGATAGGTCCATCGGGCCTCTCTTTGCAGGAGGATACGGTCAATATCCCCCCCTCTTATATCCATCTTAACTGTTTCAATCCCTTGAAAAGAGATGCTATTAGGATTGCCACTATGACATTCCCATACATGCCTGCTTATGGGCTGATCATCCATTCTATTAATGTTGCCCACATGTTCGAGAATTCTCCTTCTGAACTCTCTTGTGGTTTTACCCACATAACTAACAGGACACGTGCAGGTTGCCATATAAACTATCCCAGTTGACTTACAATTGATGAAACTTCGATTTTGAAATGTCTCACCAGTAACCACACTTACAAAGGAAGTGCTCTTATTCACAAAGGGGCAGGCCTTACATTGGCCACATTTGAAAGTGCCATTTGGGATGTTTCTTTCTAACCAGTTCGTTTCCCTTTTGACTGGACTCAAATGGCTATGTGTAAGTAGGTCCTTGAGGTTCTGTCCTCTTCGATATGTAATGGATGGATATGAGGTTATTGACCCATTGATATCCGGATCCAAACATAAAATTTTCCACAGTGGGTCAAGCATGTGCTTGATGTCTCTAAATTTATCATCGTACGTGGCGATTAGTCGAATTGACATTTCATCTCTGCCGTGACGCCTCCACCTCCGAGAGCCTATGATTGGTTGGCGGCATGAACAGTGCACATATATATAGAGCTCTGTTGAAGCGCTCGCTGGCTTAACATCAAGTATCGGCGTCCACCATCAGGGCGCCGAGAAATGCTTGACCCACTGTGGAAAATTTTATGTTTGGATCCGGATATCAATGGGTCAATAACCTCATATCCATCCATTACATATCGAAGAGGACAGAACCTCAAGGACCTACTTACACATAGCCATTTGAGTCCAGTCAAAAGGGAAACGAACTGGTTAGAAAGAAACATCCCAAATGGCACTTTCAAATGTGGCCAATGTAAGGCCTGCCCCTTTGTGAATAAGAGCACTTCCTTTGTAAGTGTGGTTACTGGTGAGACATTTCAAAATCGAAGTTTCATCAATTGTAAGTCAACTGGGATAGTTTATATGGCAACCTGCACGTGTCCTGTTAGTTATGTGGGTAAAACCACAAGAGAGTTCAGAAGGAGAATTCTCGAACATGTGGGCAACATTAATAGAATGGATGATCAGCCCATAAGCAGGCATGTATGGGAATGTCATAGTGGCAATCCTAATAGCATCTCTTTTCAAGGGATTGAAACAGTTAAGATGGATATAAGAGGGGGGGATATTGACCGTATCCTCCTGCAAAGAGAGGCCCGATGGACCTATCGGTTGAAAACAACTAAACCGTTAGGATTGAATGATGCAATATCATTCATATCCTTTATATAGATTCATGAGGAATAGTGTACCGCAATGCTTTGTGGTCCATATATGCCTCCCTTTATTAAGCATGTGCATTACCCTATAGTTTGTTATCTTAGAACATCATGGATGGATCACAGCAGTTATGTTAGCTGTTATTGTCCACAATATCTCAATACTTCTTAAGTAAATATTTACAATCAGGTTTTGGATATGGGAGGCACTACTTCGTTTTTGTGTCTTTCTCCCCCCCCCCCCTCTTGTTTTTTGGTAAAACAAAACCCCCCCTCCTCTATTTTCCTCTTTTTTCCTCTTGTCTCCCCTCACTTGTATTATGTAACTTGAATTCAAGCACCTGAAGCTATCACTGTTTTTATCCCTATAGGACGTGTAGAACGGTTTATAAATATGTAACCACATATTTGTGGTTACAGTAGTATGATCTCGAATAGGGGGAGATTTATATAAGAATGATCTATATATAGTAAATAGGTAGGCCAGATGTTTTACACATTGACCTTCCCACTTGTCAAAAGTCCCCCTTAAGTATGATACTTATGTGGCGCTGCCGAGTTTAGGGTCTGTCAACATGTCCCGATATAAGCATGCTGATACTTTATTGCCTACTTTTGCACAGAGGGTGTTAAATATCTTGTATTTGCCGGTGAGACTTGTGTCCACTGTTAAATATCCGGACCTGGCCTTGTCCACGATAGGAAGAAGTCAGCTTGTTATAAATCAGTGTAGAGGTTTATTAATATCTTGAAGGAAAACACAGGAACAGGGAAAATGTCCAAATAACACAAATATCAGTCAATTGTCAATAGCTTACATCTTCAGAGAAGTTAAATCATCTGGATATCTTGTAGTTACAGCTTGGTTCATGCTTGTCATCTGGTTGGTGGACTTGGGCTGGTTACGACGTCCATGGATGTCCATCTGCCTGGACCACCCACCCTGGTGTTCCCAAAGACAGACCTCCTGGTCTTCCCCTGGTCTTCCCAAAGACAGACCCAGACATGTGTATTTCTTCCTCATTTATATTCATGAGAGTGGGTGTTACCTTCCATCTTGTAGCTATGTAAGGAGATTTCTAAAATGGTCTACTCTAACCGCACCCATGCACCCAAAATATAAGACTATGATGTCAGTAGAGTGTTAACCCCATGTCTGCTAGAGAATATTGTAAATATATAATATTTAACATTTCCCCCTTTTGAGAGTGAAATATCTGTTTGAACTCTCAAGATATACCATACAACAATATTCATTCAATTAGATTATATCTTCTTTCTTCTTTGCTGAATACTGGAACTTAATTTTCATTAATTGTCCATATAATAATTTCATCAATTTGCGATACATTTTGACATTAGTAAACGTTATGGTATGTTATGGTAAACTGTGATCAAAGATGGAAACAATTTGATCCACTATCTAACCTACACCTGATGAAGGCTCTTCTTTCATCGTCTGGTCTTCTGGTCATCTCTTCTTCCGTCATAATAGAAGGCTTATTACCACAAATGTAGTTCTTGACTTAAAGTCCTTTAGATTTCCTCCGTGTTGTGCAGATATTATAACATTGTCCATTAAAGTTCATATTGTGAAGATATTGATATAACAGCAAAGTCCATATGTTATGTTTCACTTCACCAAGACATAGACTGTAGAGGGGTTTTTCCTTCTGTAATTACCTTGACCACCTGTCACTGTAAAATCATGTGACACTTCTGGAGCAATACTGCAAAAGCAAGGCAAGTGTGAATTCTGACATCATCCCTGCTGCTTGTCAGTAAGGTTCAGTCCTGGAATCTCAGTCTCTTGGATACACAATATCTGTGTTCGGGTTTTATCATTCATAACCCTTTTGCGTACAAACAACTTGAAGTCTTGAAATAGAGAGGATTCCACCAAACATTGATGAGGACGTCTTTATATCTGTCCAATCATCCGCTGATCAAAGGTTCCAAACTCCAGTAATAGTTTTTAAACACAGTCCTTGGCATAAGCTTAAGCATATAGCATCATACCTTCAGATTTTGTCTTTTCCCGCACATCTTCTTCTTGTAACTGTTAAAGTCTTTTTATTAACATTTGATATCAAACTTTATCATAATCTTGGACTTGATTGAAGAAAAGTTTTCTTTCCCTAATAACTAAGCCAAACTAGGCAATTAACTAAACTATAATATCACAGTGTACCATACCACTCATTTATATATCATACTTCTCTTTATATTGTATCAATATTTATATTTGACTTATTAAAATATTGATATTCAATACATTTATCAAACTATCAGATAATAGTACTTTGGATACAATAATCTATATAAACATCATATATCAACATATATATCTTTATATCTATATGTATGAATATATATGTGTAATACATTACTTGTGATGACAAATTGCAACACGACTTTGAAATATAATGTGATTATTAATTACCATTCTATAGACAATCACAATATTTATTCTTTAGTTAGAACTTTTCACCAATTATACTAAACATATGTTCCTATATGATTATGTTATCATACTTATCATACATTTTCTAAAGTTTAATCACTTTATTTCCTTTTTAATAAGATATTATTTTATTTTAAACATTCATTTATTAAATATCATTGTGTTCTTTATCTGAGACACAATATTAACCTTTATTCATAAAAACGTATGTGCCTAAAGTTTCCTCTTAACACCTCGTCTCTTCACAGATTCCTGTGACCTTCTTAACCTTTCAGATACCTCCAATACCAAGAATAGAGACAACACTTGTGCCAACACACTCTTGTCTCTGTCTTAAACTTAACTGTATATATTCTTGTGTACTGGCTGTATATGAATACCATATATATGAAATAAGTATATAAACATAAACTTTTCAAAATATGTCACATCCTATAATCAGAAGTTTGAAGAATAAACCAGAGACTATCTCTCTTGATATCCCATATCCTTTGATGATATTATACTTTTCCTTTCATGAAGATGATTAGCTTATCTCATTTGCATATAAGACATATTTTTCCCAATGTTTGTAGATGTTGATGTGTGTAAGTGTATGCAAGTGTGTGCGTACATGTAAGAATACATAATCAATAAAACAATAATACAATAAATCAATACTGGCTATAACTAACTAGATTTTCTGCCATAACTAATATATTTATTATCCCATGATCCAATTACCCCAATAAACCTTTATTATTTGTCAGGTTTGAACAAATATATTGAAGATTATCTGTATCTTCTCAAAAGCTACTTTTTCCTACAGAATGTTCACCTAAAATAACCTTGCTTTGTAGTGCAGCTGTCACCTTTTCTCTCAGCTCATGTGACTTAAACACTTGGTTTTCCTGTAGGTATAAACATATGAGGTTCCTTTCAATGGATTTCACATATATTTGCTAATTTCCCAATTTAATATAGAGGATCATATAAGATAAAAAATAGAAAGAAATAGAAAAAGAAAATAGAAATAGAAAATAGAAAGAAATAGAAAATAGAAAGAAATAGAAAATAGAAAGAAAATAGACGTCTCTTTGTTGGATATATTTTCCTTTTTTCCTTGTTGGATGCATCCTGATTTTCTTAGGCCTATTTGTGATGTCACAGATCTGTAGTATACACCAGTCGACTCGACACATAACACTTAACACTTATACTGACCAGCCCATCAGGGTCACAGGTCACAATGTGTTGCTGTCAATCAACTGACCACATGAACGGACATTGAGTCACAGTAAGAGCTCCATGCCTAGTTGCATGCCTTTAAACAAAATGGATTATAACTTGAAAATCTTAAAAACATGGACTTTACATGAAACTATTGAAAAACATGCTTAAGGTAAGTTATAACTTATATCACTTTATCATGCATTGTTATTAGTCACACCATGTTAATCTCTTTACTCATTAATAGTTAGACACTCCATGCATTCTTTTGGCTAGAAGAAAGAATGATGAATGAATGGACATCACTGATTGAACTGCTGCATTTTTCCAAATATCTATATCTGAAGAGAAAAATAGATAAACTTTAGCAAAAACCAAATTAATACAATAATGATTTTAACCAATGGACAGTTTAATAACTTTATGGATTCCTAATACTATTTGATCATATATTGTACATATATTCATATACATGTCATATCTTCATATATTGTACATAACATGTTCCTCCTCTCTCTGCATCCAGAAAGTGGACTATGACGAAAATCTGTCACCACACATGAGACTCTCCTCCTGTGTGTATATATATATTATGATTATGATCCATAGTATTATTCACAATAGCATAATTAGGATTATTTATGAACATCATCACATAATCATGTGGATTATACCTGATCATTGGACTTCTCCTCATATAAAAGGGATTTCTCTTTACATAGCCAGATAGTACATAAGTAAATACTCAATAGACAGTCATTCCTTCAGAGATACTTTTAAACTCGACCCCTGACCTTCCTGTCAATCACATCCCACAATAACTCCACCAGGTCATTAGAGAATGCCAAGCTTGCCCTTTTCCTAAAAATATTAGGTAGCTCAAATTCCTCTTGGTTACTGGGAAGATCTGACATTTTGGAGACAACTGGTACATTCCCAGATACATTCTTTTGCAGATACTCAATAGATTTGGCTGGCTGCAATTCTTTAATTTCAGTTAATAATGGAATTTCAATTTGTGGATTTTCTTGCATGGCATATGGTTTATATGCAACATGTAATTTCCTACGTTTCTCATAGATTTTGTCACTTTCCCTCCTATAAATAGGGGACACTTTAACATGATTTGACAGATGTCTCTTAATAGGCTTTGCTTTTTGCTTTGGACATACTCGATTTACATTTGACATATGTTTCTGATGTCTTCTGGCCATGTCCAATAAACTAGCAGCTTCAAATAAAGTCGTCTTATCTGACGCACTGGCAAGGGTGACTGCATCCAAGAATTTGAACTTTTTAACAAAACTTTTCACCATAGATGAAGAGTTCACCTTTTGAATGACAGTTTTGTATGTTCTCTCAAATTTAGACATGAATGCATATGTACATTCTTTTCTGCCAATCTTTATCTCATTCAGTATGTCAGGTGTTGGCATGCTGTCACCTCTAGTGCACCAGATTAGTTTCTTTAATCTCTCCACATCACTGTCTTTTAACCATTCATTTGACTCATTATCATAAGACATTTTTGCAGACAAACGTTCTGTAAAATCAATAGGAAGCCATAATTTAAACAGTTTATTTCTCTGTTCAATATTTAGATCAAATTTCTCTGCATGGCTTTCAAAAATTTCTGAGTTTCTACACACATGGATCTTTACATCATATGTGAGAATGGCTTTACTCAGATTGATCAAATATTCCTGAGATTTTAATTTCAATTTAGTTTCTTGTATCATTTGTTCCTCACCATCTATGGCCATTACTGCCACGTGGTGCTCTTTGTCAACATATTGAGATTTCTCATTATCTGTCTGAACAGATTTATGCATACTATTGCTTAATTTCTTCTCTGTTACCACGTCATTAAAAATCTTTACCAAAGAAGCAATATTCCTAAATACCTGCTTCTCTTTTGTAGAACAAATTCTATTTTCAATCTTAGAATTTGCCTGCTCACATTGTGTATACAAATCTTGCCATATACTCTCTATACTGTCACTAGGCAAAACTTTATACTCACAGTTACACTTTTTAGACAATGACTCTAATTTTTCCATACTTTAAAAGTAAAATCTTTACTCACCACTGTAGAAAGCTTCACCTTTAGCTTGTCCTTGGAACAGCTGGTCCCTGTCATCAGAACGTCTCAGTACGTCTGGCACTTGTGGTCCTTCTGTATTTCCTCACAGGCTTTCCTCACACAGGCTTCCGTATCATATAACACGTACAACAGTCATCTGTATCTCACCAATATAAGTTCTTTTCGAAGTCTTCCTGAATCTTGCAATTCATACAACTTGCAAAATACTCCTCTCTTCCCCCTTAATTGCAAGTGAACGGAACAAGAAAAACAGGAAAAAAAACCGACCGTGCTGGCTCGCCACTGTTAAATAGCCATGAATTAACGGAGGAAGGCTGGCTCGCCACTGTTAAATATCTTGTATTTGCCGGTGAGACTTGTGTCCACTGTTAAATATCCGGACCTGGCCTTGTCCACGATAGGAAGAAGTCAGCTTGTTATAAATCAGTGTAGAGGTTTATTAATATCTTGAAGGAAAACACAGGAACAGGGAAAATGTCCAAATAACACAAATATCAGTCAATTGTCAATAGCTTACATCTTCAGAGAAGTTAAATCATCTGGATATCTTGTAGTTACAGCTTGGTTCATGCTTGTCATCTGGTTGGTGGACTTGGGCTGGTTACGACGTCCATGGATGTCCATCTGCCTGGACCACCCACCCTGGTGTTCCCAAAGACAGACCTCCTGGTCTTCCCCTGGTCTTCCCAAAGACAGACCCAGACATGTGTATTTCTTCCTCATTTATATTCATGAGAGTGGGTGTTACCTTCCATCTTGTAGCTATGTAAGGAGATTTCTAAAATGGTCTACTCTAACCGCACCCATGCACCCAAAATATAAGACTATGATGTCAGTAGAGTGTTAACCCCATGTCTGCTAGAGAATATTGTAAATATATAATATTTAACAGAGGGCTGCTCTCAGTTAGTTGTTTACATTCAGGGACATGTCCTACAATACAAGGACAACAATAGTGTGATCTCTCCTCTTTTGATTGATCAAGTAGTTTGTATATATAAAGTTGGTGGGGCATGTTCATACTGATGCGGTTTTTTAGCATATACCGCACATTGATGTGGCTCTGTGCAAATTAGGGTTTCGGCGATTTCCTAACATCAATAATGGTAGCTATCTAGTACAGCGAATCTTTAGCCACTGTATCGTATTATATACCGCTAAACATGTACCGCTAAAGCGGTC
The DNA here is from genome assembly GCF_031893055.1 of Leptodactylus fuscus. NCBI lineage: Eukaryota > Metazoa > Chordata > Amphibia > Anura > Leptodactylidae > Leptodactylus > Leptodactylus fuscus. The sequence continues at coordinate 117,070,906 of NC_134271.1, read as the reverse complement.
ATGTTTGTATGCACACATCCTGAATGAACTAATATGGGACTTTATGGAGTTGGTGTCTATAATTGGTTACAATAGAGATACCTTATAAAGTGGTGTGGGAAATAGGACGGATACATAATTGCATTCTGAAATCATCTCTATATACTTACCTACGGCCGCACGTGGGGTCACAGCGATGCGGCTTATACGTAGTTCCAATCGGAGGCTTAGCCAATCAGCAGCTGGGGGCGGAACTTGCCGTGACGCCTCCACCTCCGAGAGCCTATGATTGGTTGGCGGCATGAACAGTGCACATATATATAGAGCTCTGTTGAAGCGCTCGCTGGCTTAACATCAAGTATCGGCATCCACCATCAGGGCGCCGAGAACTGCGGTTTTAACCGCATCCTCTGATCTTGGGGTCTAAAATTAATTATCTACTCAAATACTCTCCTGATGACTCTAGTATGTAGATTATGCTAGAAGAAACGCGTAGAGAGAAATAACATAAGTAGTAACCAATGGGTTATGTGTTAGTTCTATGGGGCTGCAGTCTATCTTATTAATGCGAGCAGACTATAGCAGGTCACACCCTTGGTTGTAATTGTAGGGATAGAGACGTAATAAAAGAGGTTGTCTCTACCTGGCCCCTGACAATAGGGTATAATCAGCAGGCCATAACAGAAAGCCACAGGCATCAACTGTGTTATGGCTAATATTTTTTGAGCACCAACAGTGAATGCATAGGGCGTTATCATAGATACTATGTCCATATATCTAATTAGGACTTAGGGTATCTACCCATAAGCAACTCTCCAATTTTATATTTAAGCTGGAATTGAAAGGGTGTGGGAGTGTGGGTTAACCGGCCTTAGAACACACAATCTCAAGCCTAGGTCTCTCCTACATCACTATTGTTACAGTCTCAATATGAATGGGCTAATTTTAGCTCGTATATAGGTTGCTGATGGATGCTCAATATTTTAATGCTTATAATTGAGTGTTTCTGTATCAAGATTCTGTGTGGCTATAATTAGTCACATAGGACAAAGATTTGTGTCAGTGATTCCTCCAATCTCAAATCGATATGTAGTTTGGACTGAGTTTAATCATCAGTAGGAATCAATGTTTTCACGTGTGTTATCACTATATATATGTTTTTAAAAATATCTCAATAAAGTATTGGTAGTTTTATTCAACATTCGTGCCAGTTTAAAATTTCAAGTTTAAATTAGACCCACTCCAGTTTTGAGCATATAGTTATCATCACTCAATAGTACAGCACAGAGTGGTAGCTGGAGCTATACCTGATGTATTGCTTCCGGGTTCTGACTATTTGTTGCAGGAAGGACCCAGGACTAACTGCAGGAATTGGAACTTAACCCTTCACATGCTGTGATCAGTAGCAATCCCAGCTAGTGTCATTCCCTTCTATCACCCCTTTGGCCTCCTGCGATGAGATTGCATTTTGCAAAGGAGTTGATATACATCCAGGGTGCCAAACAGTGGCTTCCTAGTTTCCTTAATCTAATACACACAGGCATTAATGTATAATGAAGAATATTGCACTAAGGATCAAGCAATTCATTTTTGGAATGTAAAAAATGTAAAAAAAAAAAAAAAGTCATTCTATAGAATCCCCTGTGATTTTAGGCAATGTATGAAATGTGAGAATCGTTACGTACTTTGCCTAGGCATTCTATAGAATGACAAATGCTATTTAGTATAAAAAAACAAAAATAGAATGAGAGTGCCTTTCTGCTGGTGTTTTTTTCTGGCAAGAAGGGTTCCCAAAGGTGGATGTGCAGTTCAATATCATGACGTGTAACAGTGTTTTGTATTTGGTCGAAAGTTCTTTCAACATTCTCTCATCACGTCCTCTGTGTCCAATAGCCAAATGAACTTCATGAAGTACGTGAAATAACTCGGAGTGCGTGACGTAATACTGGATAGGACTGACGCCTTCTTTAACAGGATAAATTAGTTTACTTTTGTTTCCTCAGTCATCACATCATAGCGATTCAGTAACCAATAGTCCCTGGGTTCTTTCTTAGTAGTCATTTTGGCTTTTTGGGCATCATTGATTAACTTTTGGTAAGTAGTTTGGCTTGAGCAAATACTGTTTTTTGGCAGCATTCCCTCCCATTTTGGACAGTTCCTCGTCCAATCGTTGTTTCATGTCCTTCTCCAACACTACAGCTTGATCCTCCTCCTCCTCTATTTTCATGGACACTCACGAACAGCAAACTAATTCTAAGCCTGAGGCAGCGACCATCGTGGTATCGTGCTTGGGTTCAAAGTCTTTCTCTAAGCCTGAGGCAGCGACCATCGTATCGCGCATGCAGATGGAGGGTTCAAAGTCACGTGCCTTGCTTGCTGGAACGAAACGTGATCGGAAATGACACCTATTTCATACTTTGACACTTTCATAAAACGTAACTTTTACTATATAGAATAAAAAATCATGGATATTACATCACCATTTCATAGCAGGAACGTGGCAAGAAAAGCTGACGCGTTTCAGGACCAGATTTCTTAAAGTCCTTTACTCATAGCCTATGAGCAGGTTAACTATTTCCTGGCTTCATCAGTTCTCTGCCAGATGTAGCATAGCTGTCTTTGGGTTTCAGGTATTCTTGTATATTGTAGTATCTTGCTTACTCTGTTGTTTTTTGTTTGTTTGTTTTTTCTTCTGCTTTGTTATTGTGGTTTGTTCTAGTCTAGTCTGAGACTCCTAGTTTTGGTTAGTTTTCTCTCTCTTTAAATTGTCTTGTCTTGCGTCTGTGTTTTGTTCTGCTTGTTAATGCTCCAGGTCCCTGCTGCTAGTTGTTTGCGTTGGGGTCAGTATTATAGCCTTCACACTGAGTATACGCTCTGCTCATTCTGAACGTAAAACTCATTCAGAATGAGCACGTAAAAGCCCGCTCCCATTGACTTGAATGGGTGCCGGCGTATGAGCGCTACCCATTGAAATCAATGGAAGTCTTTTTTCCCTATTGCTTTCAATATGACACGCACATATACTCCGTATGAAGGCTCCCTTACAGATTAGAGTTTTCATTTGGGATATCTTTGTTAGAATTTTCAATTGATCTGCTATATCTGTATGGTTACTGTGTCAATCTGGCAAACTTCTACGGTTTCAGCAGTCCCCTGGGCTTCTCCAATTAGCAGCTGAGAAGACATATATATCAGCCCCTCCCTCCTGCCCCAGATGCTTGCTAAGTTTGTTTACTAGTTTGGCTGTGATTCTGATCATGTGTATTGCATTATTTCATACAGACCTTCAGCTTGTTATCTGGTTGTTCATTTGCCTACTAATTCTGCCATTGACGTGCCCTTTCGGATTTGACCCTCGGCTTTCTGTTGGATTTCGTTTTTTTTCTCTTGATTCTCCCTCTGATGACATCTCCTGGTTTTGACCCTTTGCCTGAACAATTATTTTCCTGATTCTGATCTACCCAGTAAGTTAATTGTAGGTTCTGGTTTGGTTTCAGTTACTAAAGCTTTTATTTTCTGTATAGTTTGTGGTAGTGATAATTCAGATGCCCAAATTCAGCAAAGCCTATCTGGCCTTGCGACTGGCTATGGTGAGGATGTTTGGGGGACTGTCTCCATCTCACAATGCTGTGCTGGTTTAAAATATCTTGTTCTTCAACTCGCTGTTATCAGCCAATTTCTGCTATTGCTGTAATTTTCCATTGCATCTCAACTAAAGCAATCTTTAGGGACAGTGAGGGACAGAGGCGTCTGGTGTTAGGTCTAGGTCTAGTGAGTCTAGTGTGAGGATAAATATAAGGAAAGATTTAGGGAGGGAGTTCGGGTTGGTTTATTTATCATCGGTCTATAACCTGACTGTCACTACCATCATCCATTGTTATCACCATGCACTCATCATCTATAGGTATGTACCAATTTCCTTGCATTACCTGTTATCTGCTGTGTTTGCACATGCTAGATATTACTTCTACGAGCCAGGTTCATTACGAATTTTCCAAAAAATTCAGGTGCAGCCAAATCTGAATTTTTTTGAGTTAGCCATCCATGACTATGACTGCTTTTCATGTTTACTTAGTTTCCCGCAGAGTTTACTTAGTTTCCCGCAATTGAAATCCAATTGTGACTCATTCTAGGAGATAATTTTTATTAATCGCTATACTAGTAACACTAATGCTCTTCTGGATGCCCTACTGTAAGACATGACAGTGTCTTAGTATCTGGAGACACTTCTACTATCCAAAGGCAACTAGTATAAGTCTATCTCTGATGTCTAGAGTCAAGACAGGGCAAGGTATTCCCTACAATTTTAGATAAATGTTGTATTCTAGAATAATGGCTTTTTCTAACCAAGTTGTCCGCATACCATTAATTTGCCATTTCACTTCTATGACCAAGTTGAAAATAAATGAAATCTATCACTACCATGCGATAATAGATTATTACAGTTTTATACTGCTGGCCGCACACCTTTATTAGCCGAATGCTTGTTCAGCCAACAGTTATTCTTCTTCACAGTGACATCACTGTGTGTCTTCTTAGGAACCCAAAAAACGGAAAGCTATCCTGCTTAAATAGCGATACCCGTGGAAACCCCGTGGACCCCGTTGACTGTAATGCAAAAAAAAAAAAACACGGAGAGAAAAGTACAGCTTGCAGGACTTTTCTCTCCTCATATTTTGAGCGGGTTTGGGGATGGAAACCCCAAACGTATAGTGAACGCTAGTGTGAACCTAGCTTTAGACCAAGGAACTAGGAAGCCTTTGATTGGCCTCCTGGCTGCCACATGAACCCTTGGCACCATGCCACCTCATCGCAGGGGGCTGAGGGAGTGATGTGTGATTCATGCTGTGTACTTTTTACTGCACGCAGGTTCTATGCGATGATGTCATCGCGCCGTCACTCCAAGCCATATTGAAGGGTCCTTCTGTAGGGGAACTAGGTTATGTGAGTAATACTTTTTATATGACAAGGCTTCTGTGTGGGGAAGACTAAGAAGGTATTACATTGTGTGAATCCACTAAACAGGGATTTTACTGTGTTGAAACCATAAAGGGGTATTAAACTGCGTGTGGGAGCTTCATATTATGGAGGCCACTATGGGGCATTATACTGTATGCAGGACACTAGGGGAGTATTTTACTATGTATTTTCAAATAGGATTAACCAATTTTATGAATGCACATTATTCCCTAGGGCAACTGAAATCCAATTGCGACTCATTCTAGGACATAATTTATATTAATCGCTATACTATCACAAACCCCTACATACCATTGTAATGCCTTTTGTTTTTAATGTAGATTGTGAACCCCATATAGGGATCACAATGTACTTTTTTTTCCTATCAGTATGTCTTTGTAGTGTGGGAGGAAATCCACGCAAACACGGCGACAACATGCAAACTACTTGCAGATGTTGTTCCTGGCGGGATTCGAACCCAGGACTCCAGAGCTGCAAGGCTGCAATGCTAACCACTGAGCCACCGTGTTGCCCCCTGTAATGCCCCTTTTTAGGAAAGTGACATAGTTTAAAAAGGTTGCAATTGTTTGCACAACACCACATTTTGAGCAAAAAATCGCAACTTTTTCTGCCTTGTACGCCAAAAAAAATTGGTGCAGCATAGAGCACCGGAAAACCTCTTTGGAAGAGCCTTACACTGCAGACATGTGCATGAGGCCTAAGGCTCTTAAGCTCAGGTTTCAGCCCTGGATACAGTAGGTTACAGTGCGAGTGATCCCCTATATATACAGCATACAGGGAGGCAGCACTCATGTATATCTGCTCACATTTAAGCGCTTTTTCCAACCCCTCCTCTCCCTTTTTCCAAGCCTCATTCACTGTAAAATGACTCCTTTTAGCATAATCGGCGGTAATGATAAAAACATGAGCTCTGTGAATATATCCAGAAGCAAGCGCAAGATCCAGAACTGTCGCCCTTGTTATTGCACCTTCCACGTGGTTGTGCCAAGAAATAAAGATTTGCAGAGTAATAGGACATTGCAGAAGAAGTTACTGTGGTTCTGAAGGGGTTAAGCCCAGATCTCAGCCTGGACGCTGGAATATAGGACGGATGGTGGGGTTGGGAGTCAGTGAGAAAAAGTCATCTTATAAACAATTAATTAATGTTTGCCATAAATTATCATCTTTTACTTCCTACTCAAGAAGAGCGGAGGGAATAGAAAGCAGCCTTTCTTGCAGGTGGTGGCATTCAGAGCGAGGGCAATCAGCGTATTGAGAGTGGAAGTACAGCACTTCCAGTGCGGCTGGGTGAATTGGGCTGGATTAAAGCCCAGCAGGGTGCTAGGGTTTCAGGTGGAAAGCTGCATGTTTGTGATCAGCAGAAAAAAAAAACCTTGAATTTATCTAAACTGCTCTTCTGCTAACAACACTCTTGTCGCCAGCAGCATTCTCACTCTCCGCGCTCTCTCTCAAAAGAGTCCTCAGTGCTCTCCCTACGAAAACATGATCAGCATCTGAAAGCTCAACCTCCCCCAAAGAATATGAAAAGCCCATTGAGCAGACACCCCACACAACTCGACAGGCCCATCAGCATTCTCAAACATAAGCACTTACTGTACGTGAATACATGCACAACCAATGCGGTCCTACATACGTAGCCAAGAGTACGCTCTGTATACAGATATAGGGCCTCAAGTCACCCAGCAGCGCTCTCTAGACTTCTTTGTGGGTGCAAATTCTTGACCTAACGCCCTTGTTGTATGGATTAGGGGAGGATAGCAACAGGGAAGAGATTGCGCTCCTTCTGCTTATTAGGATTCAGCCAGTCTGCCCTTCATTTTCCTCAAATCTTGGGAAGGCTTGCTTGGCCCAATAGGGTATGGAGCTTGGACTATTCAAATAGGCTTGCGAACAGGGACAATTGGGAACAAAGTGACAATTGGGAACCAAGTAGAGCCAGAGGCTCTCAATACCCAGGGCTGATGCGCCTTGGTGTTCATTACACCAGACTTTTATTACAAACAGATAACGCGTTTCGGGGTTCACATGCGTCTAACAAAGATGCACCCCTTCATCAGATCAGTGATTATTCTCTAGCAGCTTCTTCATGTGCCATTTCTCCTGAAGCACCCTTGTTGTATATTAGTTAACAGCGGACAGTACAATTTTTGAGCTTCACTTTATTATATACGTTAATATATATTATATACCAACACTTGGATCCTACCAGAGCAGACAATTGTGATAGGCCCCATGGATGAAGGGGGGCCAGCAGGTCCAGCTCCTCACTCTGATATCTATTGATGTCTGCCAGGCCAAGTATCCTAAATCCTCCCCCCATGCTCTGTTTACTGAGATTTATGATACAGTCTGTTAGACATGCGCCCTACTCTGCCAAGGTATCATTAACCCCTTCATTTAAAAAAAATTGCAATAGGTCAGTACGCAGTCAAATGAAGGAGAAATCCGTAACTGGAAGTGTTACATTATCTTGACTCTATAGGATGATAAATACACACAATTGGAATTGCTGCAAAGCTTTCATTTATTTTTTTATTCTTCAAGCAGATTTGCTTAAAATATCAAAAGGAAATAAATTATTTTTCTATTTTTTTTTAAATCTTTTTACCTGCTTTTCTTGGAAAGGGGGGCCTAAATGTGGTTTTTGCTATGAGGCCCCACAATTTCTATGCCATGCGCTTCCTCCCATACTAAGCAGTCAGTCTTCTATATGTGATGCAATGTTTCTGGCCCATTGCCCCTCACCTGGAATATGGAATGAGACCTGAATGCAGAAGACAAGGACAGCCTGGATCCTGAGACAACACAGGACTTGGAGTGGGGTGTCATTCATTAAAGGGGCTCTATCACTAGATATACATGTTATGAGTAGAGATGAGCGAACAGTAAAATGTTTGAGATTCGAGATTTGTTTCGAGTAGCCCCTCAATATTCAATAACTTGAATCGAATATCAAAGCCTATTATAGTCTATGGGGGGAAAATGCTCGTTTCAGGGGTAGGCAACGTTCGATCAAATTATACTTACCAAGTCCAAGAGTGAGGGTCGGGCTGGATCCTCCGAGAAGTCTTCTCCATGCAGCGAATACCTACTCGATCGAGTACTACTCACTCATCTCTAGTTATGAGCTAAAGCTATTCCTGAATATAATAAGGCTATTCAGGTGCTGCCATTAGTTTGTAAAAAGACCCCCTGTTTTTGTTTCTTACTGTGAAAATCGATATGCAAATGAGATGGATCGTGCACGGTGGGCGTTCCGTGCACCCCTTAGTGTCATAGCTTCTGGACACAGACCGCTCTTCCTTGTGCCTCCAAGCCCCCCTCTTCCTGCTAATTCACCACCTCCATTCTATTGAAATCATGCGCAGTAGCGCTCCCTCCAGCGTCATTTTCCAGTAGAGGACATTGCGAGAGAGACATTGGTGCTGGAGCATGAGCAGTAGCGCTCTGGTGGGCGTCCAGAAGCTATGATGCTAAAGGGTGCACGGAACGCCCACCGTGCATGATCCAGCTCATTTGCATATCGATTTCCAAGGTAAGAAACAAAAACGGGGAGGGGGGGGGTCTTTTTACAAACTAATAGCACCTGAACAGTCTTTTTAAAGGTTATTCAGGCGTATCTTTAGCTCATAACATGTAAATCTAGTGATAGAGCCCATTTAATATGAAATCTTGGAGGACTCATGTAACAATCTTGGCACAATTAGTAAAGTGACCATGCCAGGTCCATGGGGACCCATGATAAAGTTTTTAATATGCCGTATAAATTCTGTGTAACCCCGCTTCTTGCAGTGGTGATTTGGTTCCCTTTGAATCAATATATCTACCATAAGCAAGATGTGTGTGACGTACGTACATGACTCCACTCACCTTGCAATATACATGTGCCTTAAGATAAATTATTATAAAATCTTCCAAACAGGTTTCTGGCCAAGTTATTGATGTGTTATCACATGTGACCAGTAGGTGGCAATAGAGAACTCCATCTTGTCTCCAGTTAAAGTGGCTGTTTATGACTCTGGATCCCAGCTATGGTTTTACAGGAGGTCACCAAAGTTTCTGGATATGCCTCTATATATCAATAGCATAATCCATTCTTAGAAAGCAGCTTTATAAATACTTAACTTTAATAGAAGTAGCAATATTACATAGATAGTTAGACATATAGATTGGATGAGATACATATTAGATAGATGGATATGATATAAAGATAGATATGAGAGCAGTATTTATATAGGTATATTAGATGGACAGGTAATTGGGTAGATATAGAAAGTAGATATGACATGCAGATTAATTAGATGGCATAGACATGAGATAGATATATGTAAATATTATTAGATAGATATGATATTAATATTAGTTGTGTGATAGAGTGATAAAAATATTATATAAGTAGATCTATATAGTAGATGTGAGACAGATATGTAACAGAGTAGACATGAGATAGATATAAGATACATATTAGATATATTTTAGATGCAGGAGACAATGGTGTTCTAGAAGTGAGCACCTCTATGTACAGTCTATGTGATGTATGTTCCTAGATAGATAGATAGATAGATAGATAGATAGATAGATAGATAGATAGATAGATGATTAGATAGATAGATGATTAGATAGATAGGAGATAGATAGATAGATAGATAGATGATTAGATAGATAGATGATTAGATAGATAGATAGATAGATAGATAGATAGATAGATAGATCATAGATAGATAGATAGGTAGATAGATATTACATAGAGATAGATAGATATAACATAAAAGATCGATCAATAGATAGGAGGTAGATGGATACTGTACACGCACATATGTGCCATTTATATTCCTTGTCCCTGTATATTACACTGTGCAGATGTATTTCTGTCTACCATACCCACAACTGTTTGTATAAGAGTATATTCACACATGGTAGATTTGTTGCAGAAATTTCTTACATTGCTATCCAGTTCCGTGCCTCTGAATGGGGCTGTTTCTGAAACGAGCACGTGGATTTTTACTTGCCCCATTCAGAAATGATCCGTATGTTTATCCAGGACCAGAGAGCGCACGTTTCTACTTCTCCACAAATTCCTCCATCTTGCTTCATAAAGCCAGTGTACGAACACCTGCACGAGTCGCGAAGTGGAGGGACCAAAGCTGATTTTGCAAATTACCTCCTATGTGCCTTCCAGCATTTAGTGTCAGCCATTAAACACATGCATCTGTAATGCGGTTATTGGATGCATTCACAATGCAATTTAACTACATTTCATATGGTAAATGCAATCAACAATGTTTACGGACACATTAATTATTATCAACACTATTTTTAATCAGGTTTCATGTATTTGCAGAGAGAGAGGGAAGAATTACATAAACTGGAGGCCCTTCCTGAAAAAAAAAAAAGTTCAGTACTTCCCAGATAGATACAGATGTAGCAGAGCTGAAAGCGTCATTGCATACTCATCTTTAGATAGTAAGCTTTTATGGACTTATGGATATCTGTCCAAGGTGTTTACAGCCGCAATGTTTAGGAGGATACATTGGCGACTATATATATTACAATTATTATTATAGCTTATTGATGTAGTTTTATCCGCAGTTCTACGAGAATGAGCAATAGCAAACTCAGCTCTGCTACATCGGCAGCCTTTCCTTGGAATTTTCCTTACACTTGTGAGGCTGCCTGCATCTAGGTCCTTCCTGGCAATGACATGATACATTTATAATGTGCAATGGGAAAGGGAAAATGGAGGAGGGGATGAAATAAGTGTCTCATCAGTACCCCGCTCATGTTCGCACGGCCGGGGCAGGCGTGTGCCCTGACTTGATTGTAATTGTCTGAATCTGTTCCTGCCGCTCGGGAGCCTGTGTTAATGTGTAATAAAACAGCAAGGGTGGGGGAGGTGTTAATCATCTGAGAAGTGACACTGTTCAGGGGCCCCATTAACTAGAGAAAGTTGGGTGCAGGGGCGGCAGCCATTCCTGGTACATTTACAATTTTACCTTAGGCCGCCTAGAAATATCGGCTTGACAGGCTGAGTACACAGCAGTGCTACATTATTATATCGCCAATATATACGGTAACTAATAATCTGACGTTAGCTTCCTATAGAATAGATAAATGTAGAATGGAAGAGAAAATACATAAACTAATAAATGCAATTAAATCATATAAAAATATATAAGTCCCATTGTGGGACTATTAAAGGATTATCTTATCTTATCTTATAAAGAAACAGACATATACAATGGTAGGTTGGATGAAGTCACAGGTACATCACGCCCAACCCATAACCCTACAGTGTAGAGGGCAAAACACCTATGATAACAATTGCTCCTTCCCGACTCCAAATCTGGAATCCGTATAAAAACCTTGGATCAAGATGTCTTCACCAAAAGTGTATTTTCCATACATGAAAGGCATCCATCTAATGCAAAAACAAAAACAAAAAAAATTGACTTTTACAACAACACTTTTTCTGGCGTAAATGATACATGAAATGTATTCTAGCAATGAACTGGCTTACAATCCAGTGTGGCCCGCCAGTGGATGGGCAAGCTTCCCCCTAAATCAGGCGCACCTCTTGTAGCATAGGGATTATGCTGCCCTTGTTTATATATATATATTTTTTTTGAACAGTTTATTATGTAAATTATGCCTGAATTATTAGTTCTCCTTTTCTTGCACAGTCTTTGTGCCGCGCAGACGACCGGTACGACGAGCAGCAATAAGACCAACTTTGCGACCAGCTGGAGCATCTCTCCTGATGGTTGAAGGTTTACCAATGTGCTGATGGTTACCACCACCGAAGGGATGTTCTACAGGGTTCATAGCCACACCACGGACACGTGGCCAGCAGTTTCTCTTGGCCTTGTACTTGTGGTAAGCACGTCCTGCCTTCAGAATGGGTTTGTCAATACGTCCACCTCCAGCAACAACTCCAACAATTGCTCTGTTTGCAGAAGAGATGACCTTCTTAGAGCCAGAAGGCAACTTCACTCTGGTTTTCTTAGTCTCGGGATTGTGGGAGATGACTGTGGCATAGTTGCCAGATGCACGGGCCAGTTTGCCACGATCGCCTGGTTTCTCCTCTACACAACAAACAATGGTTCCTTCAGGCATGGTGCCAACAGGGAGGACATTGCCGATGTTAAGCTGAGCTTTCTTTCCACAGTATACAAATTGACCGGTGTGGATTCCCTCAGCAGCAATGAACAGTTCAGTCCTCTTCTTAAACCTGTAGGGATCACGGAAGGCAACCTTGGCAAGAGGAGCACCACGGCCAGGATCATGGATAATGTCTTTTACAATACCCTTGATGTAGCCATGTCTTTCAGCGAAGTCGACAGCCCTGAGCTTAGCGGGGCCTTTCCTGTGCTTTACATGGGCTCTAAAAACAGAGCCAGCACCTTTTCTCTGTCCCCTGATCACACGTCCCATTGTGTCCTAGGCCCGGGCTGTTGGCGAAGAGGAAGTGCTCAGCAGCGGGCAGCCGATTTCTTCCGGAGCACCCTTGTTTATATTTGGGCACCATATCTATCTCACTGGGGAAGCAGATGGCAGGGATAGCAAAATCAGTGCTTATCTAATGCAATATGGTGGCAGGTGCCCATACATGGTAAAATGTTTGCGTGTACCACCATAAATGATAAAAATCTTACAATAATATTCTTTATCACTGGTGAGGAATCTTCCAGAAACTGAAGGAGCATTACCACTCTGACACTATCGGTACCACTGGGAACTAGGGTTGAGCGATCGGGATCAGAAAAGATTGGCAATTGATCAAATTTCACGATCAGGATCAACTGGAAAATGATCGGAAATTGGATTTTGAAATCTCAAGATTGGCTCAACCCTAAAAGTGACTTTTCCCATAGAAAAGCATTGACTAGGGTTGAGCAATCGGGAAAGGTCGGATCCCCATCAGCAATCGAGCAAATTTCACGATCGTGATCGGCTGGGAAATGATCGTAAATCGGATTTTAAAATCGATCCTGAAATCTCAAGATCGGCTCAACCCTACTGGAAACTACCCATATCCTATGTCCATTGTCTCGGATATACACTACTACTCTTAAGGCTAAGTTCCCACATAGCGGGCCACAGCGAAAAAGCGCTGCAGGAAAAACCACAGCGGAAACGCATCACGTTTTTTTCCGCAGCGCTTTTCACAGAAAATAGCGGCATTTCTGTGTGCTGACCCCTGCGATTTCCCCAAATGCGGGAAACTCGACTGCATAATTTGTGGTAGTGGGGGACTGCGTTCGCGCTTTCCCCTGGAAAAAAAAAAAAAAAAGAAAATAGAGGCATTTCCATAGGTATAATTTACATGCTGCAATTTACAAGAACGCAACAGTTTTTGCAATCGTAGCATGTCCACTGTGGATATTTTTCTGCAATGCGTGGATGGGATTAGTGGGGGTCCTGGGTGTGCACACTCACCAATCTAATATTGATGACCCCCTGTAATCACATCTACGTTCCCAGTTCCCCTGAAAATAGTGCCATAATGCTTCTGAAAGTTACAGTGCTACATGACCAGCCCGAAAATAAATGCCACATACAAGCACCCTTCTACTAAGTATCTCTTCTGCTCCAGTATAATGCCCTATTAGTGTTCGTTTATATTAACTCCATATTGTCCACACAAAGTCCCTCTTTATGAGGGGCCACACGGTGACTCAGTGGTTAGAACTGCAGCCTTGCAGTGCTGGAGTCCTGGTGTTCAAATCCCGCCAAGGGCAAAAAAACCATCTGCAAGGAGTTTGTATGTTCTCCCCGTGTTTGCATGGATTTCCATCCCACATTCCAAAAAGACAAGCTGATAGGGAAAAAATGTACATTTTAAGCTCTATGTGGGGCCCAAAAATCTACATAAAAAAAAAAAAAGTCCCTCTTTATGGTGTCCCAAATAGAGCATAGACCCTTTAGTAAACCACATATGGCCCCAAAATATGCTTCCCAAAGCTAAAAAGAAATACTAATCTGCCTCTATTCCAAAGCCATAATATAGGGGCGCAGCTGCGCAGGTGAGATCTGACTGCTCAGGAATCATGCAATGATGTTATTGCTCCATCTACATCATAAATTCATTTCTTCTTGGTTCCAAAAATTGGCTAACTCTTCTGCTTTTAGGCCACTTTAATAAATCCACCCCAAAAAGTTATTTGATATGGGATATAATGGTCATCCATAATGATAATATCACCTATTTCATATTGTGTAGGGTCCCTTCATATCCCACACAACAGGAAACTCTATGGAGCTGGTTTGCTGATTTTGTAAGCCAAGTCATTGAACTCATTGCCACATTAGTCAATCCATTCTTGTGCACTTGTGCAGTGTGGTAGAGTGCATATCCTGCTGACATAGAGCACTGCCATTAGGTAGGATCATGAAGGGGTGCACTCTGTAACATAGTGAAGGTTAGTGGGTACAAGTCAAATTACCATCTATATGAATGCCAGGGCAGAAGGTTTCCAGCAGAACATTGCATTGCCTCCACTGTCTTGTCTTCTATCTATAGTGCATACTGGTGCCATCAGTTCCATGAAACGTAATGCAAGCACTTTAACCATTACACACCTGGTTAGGTGCGTCTTCTATTTCTCTGTTGTACAATTCTAATTTCCCTATCACTATTTGTCCTTTGTCTACTGCATATTGGGAAAAACCACATTTTCCCCACACCGACTGCAGCTGTTAACACTTTAGATGCCACAGTTAAATGCGACAATGGCATCTAAAGTGCACAGGCACCATTGGCGCCGCCATCTTTTCCCCGATCACTGCCTTCTGGATTGTCATCAGAGGGTGGCGATTCATTGCCGTGACAGCCGGGAGCCTATTGAAGGCTCCCATACTTGTCATTAGTATGGCTCTATTACATAGTGAAGTGTATGGATTTTACATTAGCATTGCAGTGAATAGTATAAGCGATTAGCCCCTTAGGGTTCAAGGTCCCTACAGGTCTGAATATAAAATAAAAGAAAACAAAAAGTTTTTATATATAAAAAAAAAAAAAAAATACAAGAGTTCAAATCACGTCCCTTTCCCTAAAATCACACATAGAATTAAACAAACATGTTAGGAATCCCTGCGCTCAAAAATGTCCGAATTATTATAATATTTATCCCATACGGTGAACAATGTAGCGGGAGAAAAATCAAAATAGCCAAATGGTGATTTTTATTTTTTCTTTTAACACTTTGCATCCTAAAAAAAATGTAATAAAAAGTGATCAAACCATAAGACCTTCCCCCAAATGTTATCAGTAAAAGCGTCATCTTGTCCCACATAATTAGACACCATACACTGGTCCATACTTGTAAAAATGGAAAAGTTACAGGTGTCAGAACATGGCGACACAGACTTTCCACCGCACGTCAACGCTGGACTGAGAAGACCAAACCATGCTCAGAGGCACTGGAGAATTGGGGAAAGGTGAGTATGGTTGTTTTTTTTGTTTTGTTTTTTTCACTGCCCCCCGGCCTTTTTAAAGAATAAATGTAATGTCCTGTTTTGCCTGGACAACCCCTTTAACAAAATTAAGTGAATGAACAAAAGCAAAATCTAAATCCCATCAATATTTGGTGTGACCACCATTTGTCTTTGTTCTTCTTGGTACAATTCTTGGTACAGTTTTGAAGATCCTGGAGAACTAAGTACAGATCTTGTGTGGATGTGGGCTTGCTTCAATCTTTCTGCTTCTTCATGTAATCCCAGACAGACTGGATGATGTTTAGATCATATAAACGATGGACGCTTGATGGACACCCAACTGGACCCATTTTAGCAATGGGGTCCACCCTGCTCTGTGCTTAACTGCTGTTTTAGCGGTCCACCTCTCCGATGGACCTGAACAACAGAGAGCCAGTGCTTGTGTGAGCCTAGCATTACTTTGCAGATTTTTTTTCATATCTGCCTAAAATATTACTATACATATACTCTATCTACTTATCTTTCTAGAGGTAACATGGTCACCTTTTGCAAAATTACTATTTTTATTATATTAATGTGCACATTAACATTCACATATCGCAACTTTATCTCTTTTCCTTTTGCTTCCAAACTCCCCTCCAACCTTATAGTGACATACTGTATAGTGAGAACTTGGAAGCCATTGTAGCTGCCAAACAACCCATTAGCCTAAATCCTCTGTGCTTTCCACTGCCAACATGTCTTCCTGCAACCATTAGAAAGGAGCCTGTTTTTTTTATAAATTGTGCTATTTTTATACTGGTGTATTGCAACCAGTCCTGGTCACGGTATTATTTTCTTGTCTATCATGACTTAGTGCAACAGTAGGAAACCAACACTAGTAATAATTACTGAAAGATGGCGATGCCAACATATTGACAAGAGGAGGAATCGAACTGCCAAAGTGGAAAGGGATGGAGGGCAAAGGTATGATGAATACTATGAGATCCGTAAAACTAGGCTTTATATTTTCACATTAAAGTGAAGCTTCATTGGCTACATTGACTATAAAGACAACAAGTATAAAAAAATTTTAAGAAAAACTTTTGCTATCTGGAAACCATCAGATGGTGACTGGTGTTATTATGGCTGGCTGAAATTCACATGAATACAAACTGTACAGGCTTTCATGTGTTATAATCTGGAGAAAAGGTAGATAATAAAATGCAATGAAACTACCAGCAGTGCACCTTCATGTATTATAAGTAGTAAGGCGAAGGCCCCACATAGAGGCTGCAGCAAAAGAGCTCTGCAGGAAAAATCATGGTGGCAATACATTGTAGGGGACATTATGCTGAGCACCATCTTACCTTTAGAAATTCCAGTAGATGCAACATTTCCTTGAAAAAAGAAATATGCAAATGAGGCTCAAGGGCAGGGGGATGTGCCAGAGACTCCAAGGGTCCGTTCTCCAAGTCTTCTTAGTCTCCCCTGTACACTTGATTGACAGCCTCTCCCTAGTCTATGGCGGTTCCTGCACATGTGTTTCCTGGCTGGAGTACATGGATGCTCTGACACACATTTGAGCCTCATTTACATATTTTTTTAAAATTGCTTTTGCAAGGAAATGGTGTATCTATTTTGCTAGCTAAAGATATGATGGCGGTCATACACTGTGACTGGTTTGATATTGAGTTTCCTATCACCAGAACCCAGCATATCAACCCAACTCCATGATTGGCTATGTGAGGCCTGGTTCACATCTGCATTGGGGACCCCCCCGAACGGAATGCCGAACGCATTGGCAAGCGGTGAGCTTATGAAAGCACATGGACCCCATAGACTATATAAAACACCAGGGTGTTAGTTTTCCTGATCCATATCCTGACTGTGAGTAGGGGGGGGGGGGGGGGATTCGGTGTACCGGTTACTCCTTCCGACTTCTGGTAGTTTCCTGCGTCTTTCGTTTCTCTCCACCCCGGGTTCCCCTAGTATTGACAGATTACTGTGTGGTGGCCTAGGCCCCTTGGATTCTCTTCTAGAATACCCATCCTTGCAGTGCCTGGTTGGTTGTGGTGACTTATGTGATTGCTGGTCTCCTGGCTGGTGCTCGGAGCTGCTCCCCTATCCCTCTCCCCCCTTTATTCTTTTTCGCCTTCCTCTGGTTCTGTACGTCTACCAGTCTTAGTCCTTGATGTCTGCCCTTGTGGGCCTTCTTTTATGTGATATGTGTTGGTTCTGTATGTTTGACTATTTTCATTTGTACACTCTACTGTTGTGGGCTGGTTTACATCGCCTTACTGTATCTCTGTTCTGTTTGGCCTACCTCTTGTATGTTTATAAATAAAGAATTTATTTAAAAAAAAAAAAAAACACCAAGGTGTTTTCTGCGTAGTGTCTGCTCAAGTCGTAGTTCATTAAGTACTTTTCTCGCCGCATATTCCGTGCGGACACCACATGGAAAAACACATGGACCCCATTATAGTCTAAGGGGTCCATGTGCTTTCATAAGCTCACTGCTATTCCATTCGGGGGGGGGGGGGGGGGGGTGAAGGGGGTGTCCCCATGTGGACTCTCTGAACGGATTACTGAACTCAGATGTGAACCAGGCCTTAGAGTAGACCATAAAAAAACTGAGCATGCTTTACTTCATCTTGGATCAGACTATTGTCTCCATTTTCATAGACCCAATACACTCATTAAGGTGAATGGGTCAGTGACAAAGATGGATTCTGCACAGATGTTTGGCGCAGTAGTGTGAAAAGTTGTATTATATCACTTATTGATATTATTAAAGAGTATAGAGACTACCGCAGATTTTTTTCCATAGCCATAATCTGCACAGATCTGTTTTCCTCTCGCCCCCTGCATCTTACACACAAAGCTATTTTCCAATCTCTGTAGAAACAATGCATATGACATCACATTGAATATGACACATTTTTTCAATGGGAATACAATAGAAGCAACCTCTGTATCCCTCCTTTTGTCATTGGAAACATATGGCGGTATGCAGTCTATAGTCAGCTTCATGATAGTTTATAGGAAAGCCACAATTGCCATGATATTCTCAATTCTGACCTGTTCAGTACTCGCATTGCTATTGAGGCGACCGCCACACGTATAGTAGTTCTTCCATGGATTGGGTGAAACCACCCTGGGCTCCTTGTTGCGAAAGCGTCGCGATCTGGTGGATATCATGTTTGTTTTTTTCATGGACCCATAGGCTTTCATTTGCATCTGAATAAACACATTGAAATGAATGGGAACTGCATGCATACGTGATATCCGGGCCGGTGACTAAAGCCTATTTCACTATGTTGATACAGTAATATGTCGTTGATTTTCCATAACCAATTCAGCCTATCCGCAGTGTATGAACATGCCCCATAACTTTTAAAATTTTAAAATTATTCTAAATTCCCATTTATTTGTACAGCATGGCAGCAACTCAACCTAAAGACATTACTCCACTTTTTTAAGATCCGCTCCTTAGCAAAATGGCAGAATTCTCAGCCGTCTTGTATCATGGCTCAAAAGGACGGATAACACTATGGCGTATAATTAAGAGACAGGTTTATAGCATGGAAGGTGTTAAATCCGATGAGAGAAAAATGACATTTCTTCCATAACAAAGAAGAGCACAAAACGCTTTTCATGGGAAGACACCTCAGCAAAGAATTTATTTCAATGCTCCCCCTCCCATAGCGCTCCTCTTGCTTTCTTCCCCTTTCTAGTCAAAAGCCCAGCTGAAAGCCTTTTCATTCTCCTCTCTATATTTCTATCTCAGGGTCCAAGTTCATTTTGTTTTTTCTTTATTTGGCTTGGCATGTTAAAGCAATCTTCATATCCCTAGTCTGATTGTGGCAGGGAGCTGCGATGGATAACACCTGCTATTCATAGCTTCCCTTTCATCTGCTCTTCATCCCCACGCACTTACCTTTCATTCTACAGGGCTCATGGAGATGTTAGACCAATTGGTTTATGCTCTGCATAGACAAATATGTCATGCATTGTTGGCCGCTGTGACACTAGATTATAATCCACTGGACGCTAATTTTTATGCTCTTTGCTAAAATTTTAATTTCTTTTATATCATTCCAGAACAGTAGATATAATATGTTCATCTTATCTTATGTGTATATTTCCCATCCCACAACCTTCATTATCAAGCACAACAGGGTGGGATATTCATGTTAGGGGAGATGCAAATTGCTGATATCTACTGTATATGTGTATACACTCTCCAGCCGTGAAAATATCCAAATGAATAAACCAGGTGAGATGTAAGTAGCATGGTAGGTTCTGTCTCGCCTGTATTTTTCAGATCGATGGGAGTCCGACATGTACCCATAACTACTGCTATCACTGGGCACGACAGTACCTGGCATGTATACAATGCCTGGAGAAACAAATGACTGCGGGGTCCCAACACTCAGGTCCACAATGATCTAAAATTGATCAGGCCTATTCTAAGGTTCGGTCATCAAACTTTAGCAGGTTGAGGCTGGGGCTCCACGTGGCGTAAAATCTGTGGTTTGCCCATAGTGGAAAAACCCCCCACAGTAACTGTATAGTGGATGGGATTCTAGTGAATCCCATCTCAACAATGCAGGAAAATACATACTGCAGACATACTGCGATTTCCAAAACTGTTGAGATTCTGGAGATCGCAGAATATCAGTTATACCTATGGAAATGCCATAAGCTTGTAGGTTTAATAAAAGCAGAAAGTCCGCAGAAGAAGCCTCTGTGGATTTACTATGAAAGCACTGCGGGCAGAACCGCGATACATCACTATTTTTTGCTGCAGGATGCTACGTGGGGCATTAGCCTTCAAAAGGATAACCCCTTTAAGGACTCTATATACAGATTCTCCAGTGTTGGGTCCAGTTCTTAACCATTTATTTATATATCTCAGTATTATGCATACAATTATGTGCCTTCGTCTTGCTATTTTATAGGTATCGAGAGACCACCAAAAACCTTTCTTGTGCAGCATTACAGATATGCTTTTATAAACTTCCTGGGGAAGAAAACTGCATAAAAGGCAAAATTATTATTTGGGACATAGAATATACAAATAACCCACAAGCCGCAAGTAGACATCTGGACAGGTTGTTCCTTTAAATAGGCATGCTGTTCTGGCTGTAATCATGCCTATTGTAACATGATTGACATGCCAAAGAGGGCCCGACCTTACCAGAATAGCTCCTGATATCCTGATTCCTGGGCATGTGCAGTAATACTACAGAAGCTACTGTTGTAATTGTCAGCTTGGTGAGACTCCAGGCCTCTGCCTCCTGGCTGAGATTATATATATATATATGTATATATGTATGTGTGTGTATATGTATATATATATATATATATATATATATATATATATATATATATACCGTATACTGTATATCTCTCTATATTATAAAAATTAGTTTCTGTCTGTCCTCTATTGCAAGCCAAACGACGGTCTTCACCAAATTTGGTACAGAGATATTTCAGGTATCCGGGAAGGTTTAGGACGAGACTCCAACTCGCTCAGACGTACCGTTGCTGAGATACAGCATTCCAAACACAGTGCCCCCCCCCTTAGCCAATACAAACCTGCAAGACTTTCACTCATATTCCAACTGCAATACACACGGTCACTCCACATGCACAATACAACACTGATATCCAAACTGAG
The DNA here is from genome assembly GCF_031893055.1 of Leptodactylus fuscus. Classification (NCBI taxonomy): domain Eukaryota; kingdom Metazoa; phylum Chordata; class Amphibia; order Anura; family Leptodactylidae; genus Leptodactylus; species Leptodactylus fuscus. The sequence goes on along the minus strand of NC_134271.1, from coordinate 117,049,848 downwards.
ATACGCGCATCAGAGGATTAGATACACAGATCAGCACACAGTATCACACGCCAGAGGATTAGATACACACGTCTGCACACAGTCCCACACACCAGAGGATGAAATACGCGCTTCTGCACACAGTTCCACACACTGAAGGATTAGATACATGCGTCTGCACACGGTTCCACATGCCGAAGGATTAGATACACGCGCCTGCACACAGTACCACACGGGGGAGGATTAGATATGCACCTCTTCACACAATACCACACAGGCGAGGATTAGCTACGCACATCTGCACACAGTTCAACACACCAGAGGATTAGATACGCATGTCTTCACATAGTACCACCGCCAGAGGATTAGAAACACACGTCTGCACACAGTACCACATGCCGTAGTATTAGATATGCGCGTCTGCACACAGTACCATATGCCGGGGGATTGGATACATGCGTCTGCACACAGTACCACATGCCAAAGGATTGGATATGCGCATCTACACACAGTTCCACACTCCAGAGGATTAAATACGTGCGTCTGCACACAGTTGTACACGCCATAGGATTAGATACATACGTCTGCACACAGTACCACATGACGTAGGATTAGATACACGCATCTACACACAGTTCCACACGTCGTAGGATTGGATACGTGCCTCTTCACACAATACCACACAGGGGAGGATTAGATACGTGCGTCTGCACACAGTACCACACACCAGAGAATTAGATATGCGTCTCAGCACACAGTACCACACGGGGGAGGATTAGATACATGCATCTGCACACAGTACCACACGCCAGAGGATTAGATACGCGTGTCTGTACACAGTTCTACACTCCAGAAGATTAGATACATGCATCTTCACACAATACCAAACACCAGAGAATTAGATACACGCCACTGCACACAATACCACACGGGGGAGGATTAAATATGTGCCTCTGCACACAATACCACATGCCAGAGGATTAGATATGCGCCTCTCCACACAATTCCACATGCCGGAGGATTAGCTATGCGCTACTGCACACAATACCACATAGGTGAGGATTAGATACCTGCGTCTGCACACAGTACAACATGGGGCAGGATTAGATACATGCCTCTGCACACAATACCACACGCCAGAGAATTACACACGCATCTGCACACAGTATCACATGTCATAAGATTAGATACGCACGTCTGCACACAGTTTCACTTGCCGGAGGATTAGATATGCGCCTCTTCACACAATACCACACTGGGGAGGATTAGATACACACATCTGCACACAGTACCACACGCCGGAGGATTAGATATGTGCATCTGCACACAGTACCACACCAAAAAGGATTAGATACTTGCATCTAAACACAGTACTACATGGGAAAGGATTAGATACAGCTTTACTCCAGGATTAGATACAGCTTTATCTATGAGTACTAAGCACAGCATATCCTGTCAGGACTCCTAGGAGAGACAGTGAGAGTCATGCTTACCTCGCCTACACAGTAAGAGTCCTGCTTACCACGCCTACACAATGAGAGACCTGCTTACCCCGCCTACACAGTGAGAGTCCTGCTTACCCCGCCTACACAGTGAGAGTCCTGCTTACCCCGCCTACACAATGAGAGTCCTGCTTACCCCGCCTACACAGTGAGAGTCCTGCTTACCCCGCCTACACAATGAGAGACCTGCTTACCTCGCCTACACAGTGGGAGTCTTGCTTACCCCGTCTACACATTGGGAGTCCTGCTTACCGCCTACATAGTGAGAGTCCTACTTACCCCGCCTACACATTGAGAGTCCTGTTTACCCCGCCTACACAGTGAGAGTCCTGCTTACCCCGCCTACACAGTGAGAGTCCTGCCTACACAGTGAGAGTCCTGCTTATCCCGCCTACACAGTGAGAGTCCTGCTTACCCCGCCTACACAGTGAGAGTCCTGCTTACCCCGCCTACACAATAAGAGTCCTGCTTACCCCGCCCACACAGTAAGAGTCCTGCTTACCCCGCCTACACAGTGAGAGTCCTGCTTACCCCGCCTACACAGTGAGAGTCCTGCTTACCCCGCCTACACAGTGAGAGTCCTGCTTACCCTGCCTACACAGTGAAAGTCCTGCTTACCCCGCCTACACAGTGAGAGTCCTGCTTACCCCGCCTACACAGTGAGAGTGCTGCTTACCCCGCCTACACAGTGAGAGTCCTGCTTACCCCGCCTACACAGTGAGAGTCCTGCTTACCCTGCCTACACAGTGAAAGTCTTGCTTACCCCGCCTACACAGTGAGAGTTCTGCTTACCCCGCCTACATAGTGAGAGTCCTGCTTACCCCACCTACACACAGTGATTGACAGCTCTCCCATATCAGTATGTGTACACAGAAGACTGTCAATCACTGTGTGTCGGTGGGGGTCAGGATTTGCTCTGCTTTTTATTCAAAAACCTTGCTCCAAAACACATAAACCTTTATTATATCACAGACCTCAGTTCCTTCCTTCTATCATATTTTGAACTATAAGAAGTACCCTGTGAGGGTTTCCTTTTCGCTTTAAAGAGGCAGAGTAAGGTATCCTGAATTTAATAGGATATATATATATATATATATATATATATATATATATATATATATGTATATATATATATATATATATATATATATATATATATATAAAATCACAGAACCTTCAATACTTACAAACATAGCTATGAATCCATGAAATATTGATGAGCTTAAAACAAATATAGTGAACAACCTTGATAAATTTTATAGCTATTTGGACATTTTCATCATCTCTAAACAACATGGCCAGTTTATGTCATTTCTATATAAGTTTTTTTTTTTTTTTTTTAAATGAGAAAAATGTTCCCAATCTGACGGTGAAACGTGCTACGAATCCAACAATACAAGTGGAACAGTCGGGATAATTTAACTTTAAATGGTTAGACTTTTTCCAAACAGCTGCTGAGATTCATTGCCATGCTCTTGCCCTTGTCTGTCCAAATGAGGCAAGGCATGACTGAGCTAACATTTCCAAAGAAACTTCCTCGAACTACAGTCTTAAAACCTTTATCACTCCCTGGGTCTTAATCGCCCCATTAGGCTGCTATTCTTTTCATTTTTCCAACCCTAATGTTTGTGGAGAGAGATGCCCAGAAACAGCAGGAAGCGGCATTAATAGAGAAATGTATAGCTTTAAACTTCACTTATGGGGCAGAGAAAGGAGGGGTCCCTATATTATTCTCTTGGCATCTTTGAATGTGCATTTCCCATATAATAAGTGAATAATAATATGGAGTGATTGGTAAGAGTGGCCTTTTTTTCCCCTCTCCGCATTTAATAAAATCACAAAATGGCTATCCCAACAGGTGGTCCCTTTCAAAGTCTTAAAACCACAAGAATCGCAACAAAAGAGGCATCCGTACCTAATGTTCAGTGGGATTTAGAAAGCTGTTCATTCTTTTGTTAATTGTCAGATTTAGCCATGTTCATTGCTGTTGAACCACAAATTCAAGGCATTTTTAATGGGACAGTTTTTTTGTCCATAAATAGACACTGACGGCTGCTGACTAGCCAGCTCACGGTATTTGTTAGCACAGGCCGGAAATGAGAGGTTAACAAGACACATGGACATTCCCATTTCTCGAATGGATGAAGAACAAAAACAGAGGAAGAAAGTGGAGACTTAAGTTTTCATCCAAACAATGTGGAAAAAAACCTGTTCCCTACTGTACCGGGGCTGTCGGCGCTCCTCGCAGTGTAAGTATGGCCTTTCGACTCTTCATAGAATTCGGCAATCAATGCCTTTTATTCTTTTTGGCTGAGTCCTGCTTTTTGGAAGTTACACAGACGCTGTAATACTCTAAGGAAAGTCCAATTGCTGGTATCATTTTTGTGTGTGTGAATTATATGACATATATAGAAATACAAAGGATTAGGCAGGTGTAGAAAAATGACACAAAGTATGCTATAAAAATAGAAGTGTTACGTAATTGTTTAATTGTGTCAACTAACAAAATGTTGCGAATGAACAAAAGAGAAATTGTAAATCCCATCAATCTTTGGTGTGACCTTTGCCCTTTGGAGGAGGAGTCCCGGAGTGATGATATGGCCCCCCTCCCCAAGAACCCTGATCTCAACATCATCCAGTCTGTCTGGGATTACATTAAGAGACAAATGGATTGGAGCAAGTCTATGGCTTAGTTCTCCAACGTGTTTGGAACGTCCTCCCTGCCGAGTTCCTTCATGATGATGACTAATTAGTTTTGACCTATTCCTTTCTTTCTCTATTTCAGTCTCTCGATCTGGGACAGGAGGGCCTTAGTCACCTTAGGAATGTTTTTGTTTTTGTTTTTTTAGTAGGAACAAATGATGACTTCAGGGAAGCCCTACATATTAGAAACATAAAGGCTTATGTAAATGTACAGAATTCTTATTCGGATGTTGATCCATTTAGATCACCACCTGGGGTCAAGAACAACTTTGATTGGTTCATACCTTTTCCCTTTCCATTGTTGACTGGATGGACATGCTGTATACCAATTTTTTAACTAACCATTCTAACTACGATAAAAGCTCTTGAGAGAAGTACTCAAAATTCAATTGTAAAGTGGTCTTCTAGCTGGAGTTGGAGAAAATCTGGCCTAGATAAGGGGTGGTCTTCACAAAGAGGTGGTTATTTTAAAGAGTTTTTATTGTATATGAATAATATCTTCAAGTTTAGAGGCTTGTATAGAGATGAGCGAACAGTGAAATATTCGATTCAAATAGCCCGTCAATATTCGATTATTCGAACGAATATCGAATCCCATTATAGTCTATGGGGAAAAAATGTTCGTTTCAGGGGACTATTCGCCTAAGGAGGGTCACCAAGTCCACTATGACACCTCGGCAAATGATGACAACACCTCTGCAATGCAACTGGGACAGCAGGAGAAGCATGTCTGGGGGCATCTAACATGCCCAAGTCATTGTATTACCCCACCATCACAGTCTATCAACTACACACTTTCCACAATCAAAAAAACCTCTATGGAAGTGGAAAAATACCTGGTCCATTGTATGGACAGAAACCCAAATTTTAAGCTAAAGAAACATTACCAAGCACCCCTTTAAATCACGTTGCCCATGACAACCACAATGGGAAATCCAATAGTACCCACCCTTAACTGTCATTGTGTGTGTGTGTGTGTGTGTGTGTGTGTGTATGTGTGTGTATGTATGTGAGGAGTTCATCACAAGGCTGACAGACCCAACTCCAAATGCTGCAGCACAAGCAACCAGCAGTCAGACTAAGATTGTCTCTTCTTCAAGTAAGACACAAGAGTCTTTGGAACCAGAACAGGAAAACCCAGTGATTGCCATTGCGGCAGTGCCTAGGCCATCTCTCAGAGCAGTTCATTCAGAGATTGAATTGGAGAAAAATAAGAACATTTACTGTGATCGAGTCTTCATGCACATTAGTGGGCATGGACAACCTAACGTACAAGATTCTCATGCTGAGCTGGCCTCATTACTGAACAAGATCAACCAGAATAATCAGGGCTGGAAACAGCCATCACATCTTACCGAAAGGAATCACCCTCGGTTTGGAAAGAAGCCATCTAAACGTTGCACCTTTAATTGAGTTGAGCCTTTAACCAGCAGAAATTTAGTTTTTGGCCCTTGGGGTGAGTTGAGCCATGCACTCAGGGGTGAACCTGCCCTTTTCTCCACCCGAGGACAACAGAAACCCGCCCCCCCGGGAGGAGGGGGCGTGGCGGAGCGAAGGGGCGGGGCGAAGCAGCTTTCGCAGGCAGAGAGAGGGCCTGCTCTCTGCCTGAGCGTGAGGGGAGGCCGCTGGAGCAGTTGAGCCTTGCACCAGCAGTGTTTTTGGCCCCTGGGGTGAGTTGAGCCTTGCAACAGCAGTGTTATTGGCCCTTGGGGTAAGTTGAGCCATGCACCAGCAGTGTTTTTGGCCCTTGGGGTAAGATGAGCCTTGCACCAGCAGTGTTTTTGGCCCTTGGGGTGAGTTGAGCCATGCACCAGCAGTGTTTTTGGCCCTTGGGGTGAGTTGAGCCTTGCAACAGCAGTGTTTTTGGCCCTTGGGGTGAGTTGAGCCTTGCACCAGCAGTATTATTGGCCCTTGGGGTGAGTTGAGCCATGCACCAGCAGTGTTTTTGGCCCTTGGGGTAAGATGAGCCTTGCACCAGCAGTGTTTTGGACCCCTGGGGTGAGTTGAGCCATTCATCAGCAGTGCTTTTGGCCCTTGGGGTGAGTTGAGCCTTGCACCAGCAGTGTTTTTGGCCCTTGGGGTGAGTTGAGCCATGCACCAGCAGTGTTTTTGGCCCTTGGGGTGAGTTGAGCCATGCAATAGCAGTGTTTTTGACCCTTGGGGTAAGTTGAGCCATGCACCAGCAGTGTTTTTGGCCCTTGGGGTAAAATGAGCCTTGCACCAGCAGTGTTTTAGGCCCCTGGGGTGAGTTGAGCCATGTACCAGCAGTGTTTTTGGCCCTTGGGGTGAGTTGAGCCTTGCACCAGCAGTGTTTTTGGCCCTTGGGGTGAGTTGAGCCATGCACCAGCAGTGTTTTTGGCCCTTGGGGTGAGTTGAGCCATGCACCAGCAGTGTTTTTGGCCCTTGGGGTAAGATGAGCCTTGCACCAGCAGTTTTTGGCCCTTGGGGTGAGTTGAGCCATGCACCAGCAGTGTTTTTGGCCCTTGGGGTGAGTTGAGCCTTGCACCAGCAAGGTTTTTGGCCCCTGGAGTAAAATGAGCCTTGCACCAGCAGTGTTTTGGGCCCTTGGGGTGAGTTGAGCCATGCACCAGTAGTGTTTTTGGCCCTTGGGGTGAGTTGAGCCTTGCACCAGCAGTGTTTTTGGCCCTTGGGGTAAGTTGAGCCTTGCACCAGCAGTGTTTTGGGCCCTTGGGGTGAGTTGAGCCTTGCACCAGCAAATGTACATCACCACAAATTTGGAAAACATTGTCTTTATGAAAGTTAATGAAGCATGGATTGTTGAGGATTTTTACACACCACAATAGATGCGGCATTGCTGACAGTGGAGATGATGGCACTGCGCTGTCTGTCTGTCCATCATGTTCCATACTTTATTGTTGCTGCTATCCCTACACAGCCAGACATCTTGTACCTTGTCCATCTTGTTCCATACTGTACTGCTGCCAGTGCTGCCATTACCACTACCCTTACACAGTCAGACATTTCCTGCTTTGTTCATTGTGTTCCATACTATGCTGCTTTTATTCACATAACAAAATGTTTACAATTCTTTAAGCTTTTATTCAACAAACAGGAATAAATTCTGGACTGCTTGTACTGTATAAGCCATTACTTTTGATATCATTGTATGTACAAACATTGGCTGGTATCTGTTAGAGATGAGCGAACACTAAAATGTTCGAGGTTCGAAATTCGATTCGAACAGCCGCTCACTGTTCGAGTGTTCGAATGGGTTTCGAACCCCATTATAGTCTATGGGGAACATAAACTCGTTAAGGGGGAAACCCAGATTCGTGTCTGGAGGGTCACCAAGTCCACTATGACACCCCAGGAAATGATACCAACACCCTGGAATGACACTGGGACAGCAGGGGAAGCATGTCTGGGGGCATAAAAGTCACTTTATTTCATGGAAATCCCTGTCAGTTTGCGATTTTCGCAAGCTAACTTTTCCCCATAGAAATGCATTGGCCAGTGCTGATTGGCCAGAGTACGGAACTCGACCAATCAGCGCTGGCTCTGCTGGAGGAGGCGGAGTCTAAGATCGCTCCACACCAGTCTCCATTCAGGTCCGACCTTAGACTCCGCCTCCTCCGGCAGAGCCAGCGCTGATTGGCCGAAGGCTGGCCAATGCATTCCTATGCGAATGCAGAGACTTAGCAGTGCTGAGTCAGTTTTGCTCAACTACACATCTGATGCACACTCGGCACTGCTACATCAGATGTAGCAATCTGATGTAGCAGAGCCGAGGGTGCACTAGAACCCCTGTGCAAACTCAGTTCACGCTAATAGAATGCATTGGCCAGCGCTGATTGGCCAGAGTACGGAATTCGGCCAATCAGCGCTGGCTCTGCTGGAGGAGGCGGAGTCTAAGGTCGGACCTGAATGGAGACTGGTGTGGAGCGATCTTAGACTCCGCCTCCTCCAGCAGAGCCAGCGCTGATTGGCCGAATTCCGTACTCTGGCCAATCAGCGCTGGCCAATGCATTCTATTAGCCCGATGAAGTAGAGCTGAATGTGTGTGCTAAGCACACACACATTCAGCACTGCTTCATCACGCCAATACAATGCATTAGCCAGTGCTGATTGGCCAGAGTACGGAATTCGGCCAATCAGCGCTGGCTCTGCTGGAGGAGGCAGAGTCTAAGGTCGGACCTGAATGGAGACTGGTGTGGAGCGATCTTAGACTCCGCCTCCTCCAGCAGAGCCAGCGCTGATTGGCCGAATTCCGTACTCTGGCCAATCAGCGCTGGCCAATGCATTCTATTAGCCCGATGAAGTAGAGCTGAATGTGTGTGCTAAGCACACACACATTCAGCACTGCTTCATCACGCCAATACAATGCATTAGCCAGTGCTGATTGGCCAGAGTACGGAATTCGGCCAATCAGCGCTGGCTCTGCTGGAGGAGGCGGAGTCTAAGGTCGGACCTGAATGGAGACTGGTGTGGAGCGATCTTAGACTCCGCCTCCTCCAGCAGAGCCAGCGCTGATTGGCTGAATTCCGTACTCTGGCCAATCAGCGCTGGCCAATGCATTCTATTAGCCCGATGAAGTAGAGCTGAATGTGTGTGCTAAGCACACACACATTCAGCACTGCTTCATCACGCCAATACAATGCATTAGCCAGTGCTGATTGGCCAGAGTACGGAATTCGGCCAATCAGCGCTGGCTCTGCTGGAGGAGGCGGAGTCTAAGGTCGGACCTGAATGGAGACTGGTGTGGAGCGATCTTAGACTCCGCCTCCTCCAGCAGAGCCAGCGCTGATTGGCCGAATTCCGTACTCTGGCCAATCAGCGCTGGCCAATGCATTCTATTAGCCCGATGAAGTAGAGCTGAATGTGTGTGCTTAGCACACACATTCAGCTCTACTTCATCGGGCTAATAGAATGCATTGGCCACTCAGCGCTGGCCAATGCATTCTATTAGCTTGATGAAGCAGAGTGTGCACAAGGGTTCAAGCGCACCCTCGGCTCTGATGTAGCAGAGCCGAGGGTGCACAAGGGTTCAAGTGCACCCTCGGCTCTCCTACATCAGAGCCGAGGGTGCGCTTGAACCCTTGTGCAGCCTCGGCTCTGCTACATCAGAGCCGAGGGTGCGCTTGAACCCTTGTGCACACTCTGCTTCATCAAGCTAATAGAATGCATTGGCCAGCACTGATTGGCCAGAGTACGGAATTCGGCCAATCAGCGCTCGCCAATGCATCCCTATGGGAAAAAGTTTATCTCACAAAAATCACAATTACACACCCGATAGAGCCCCAAAAAGTTATTTTTAATAACATTCCCCCCTAAATAAAGGTTATCCCTAGCTATCCCTGCCTGTACAGCTATCCCTGTCTCATAGTCACAAAGTTCACATTCTCATATGACCCGGATTTGAAATCCACTATTCGTCTAAAATGGAGGTCACCTGATTTCGGCAGCCAATGACTTTTTCCAATTTTTTTCAATGCCCCCAGTGTCGTAGTTCCTGTCCCACCTCCCCTGCGCTGTTATTGGTGCAAAAAAGGCGCCAGGGAAGGTGGGAGGGGAATCAAATTTTGGCGCACTTTACCACGCGGTGTTCGATTCGAACATGGCGAACACCCTGATATCCGATCAAACATGTGTTCGATAGAACACTGTTCGCTCATCTCTAGTATCTGTCACCTAAAAGGATGATATGTGAACTTTTTGTAACTTTTTTTTTTTTAAGAAGTGTAAAAAGCAGACATTGCAGTGAGTATTCAATCACCAGCTACCATCTTGGCATGGTTATATATACCCATGGTTATAGTTGTTGTCTCTACAGCATCACTAAAGCTGAGTTTGGGTTAAATGTATTCAGAATACAAGCAAATCTTGGGTCCAAATTGACTGAATCTGAAGGTAAACAAATTTTAAAGAATTTGCATTAACATGGGTTTACGAGAAGAGAGAAGCAGGTCAGAGGGGTGATGTTTGCTTATTTTTATTATACTCATTTTACTTGCCTGTATTGAACATCTCTCAAGTGTCCATTCACTGGTACCTGTGGAGAGGTCCAAAGCCTCCTCTGATACACAAGAAGTCCTCTGTATTATTAATGGCAAATGGTCGTGTGTGTGGGGGGTCTATTGCAGATTTTGCAGTTGGGCTAGTTGGGAACAAATATTTATCTCATGTAATGTTTCATTTCACCTGCTGGCGCTGCTGGGGAATTGAAGCATTAGGCTAAGGCTATCCAGGAGGTCTCTGCTGTCCGCTGCCCACTGCCAACATCTTGGATCAGACCCACCTAAAATGTAATTCAACCAAAGCTGGTCCAGCTGTCCCAGCTTACAACCAAAAGTTGAAACCTGCAGCTGAAGAAGCAGCAGTAATTGAGGCGCGGCATGTACATAAGACACTTTTCACTGTCCATATTTTCTGTAGTATGTGGATGGATTTGTTTAAATCAAATCCTTTCCACTACATTACTAATGTATATCGCATAGGGTTACCCACCAGCAGTTCTACCATGGATAATTCATGGCAAAGTCGCCCTGTCTGACCCCAATCTTAAGCCCCTTGTAGACGACCGTGGTGTGGGTCAGTGTGCTATCCTTTTATTTCACGGATTGCACAATGACCCATTGTTTTCTATGGGCCCATACACAACCGTGATTTTCAGGTTCCTGTATGTAGGCCGACAATCTGGGCCGCATCAGATAGGACAGGTCCTATTCCTGTCCTATTTTGCGTCCCATGCATCCATGGCTCCTATTCATTTAATAAAAGGAGCCATGGAAGCGCTGCCCGTGCATGCAGCGGCACATGAGAACATCCTCATGTGTAGCCCATGCTTTTAATTCATGGCATGCCAGTTGCAGCACGGTGGTTTGCCACCGGCCTTACTGTCAATTTCCACCTTGGATAACAATTGATTGCAGGGGCTCACAGTAGAGGGAACTCATTGTAATCAGGTAAGGAGTGGTAAAAACAGAGGTCATCAGAGATTTGCAAAAACTGAATGGAATACAAGAAAAAAAAAAAAAAGAAAAAAAAAAAACTCTTCCATCTCCTACTTATCCAGTGCAGGTGCTCGGTTGGTCTCTGGTTACTCCCTATTGTCATAAAGGCATCACAGCAGAGGAAGGTTGGGACTCTCTGTAGGACAGCATGGGAGCAGTGCAGGATTGAAGAAAGTAACGGTTTTCTTTTTTTTGTAATTTTCTCTCATTCCTTGCCATTGGCTAGATTTTTTTTTTAAAAAAAATCCTGGATGGCCCCTTTAAAATAGGTGTGCTAAAAGCTCAGACAAGATGGTTACCCCAAACATTTAAAGAAAAATAATGCTTCCTTATAAATTCGTAAGCAGTAAAAACGTTCCTTAAAGGGAACCTTTCACATTAAAAATGCAGTTGGGTCTGTAGGCAGGATGTCATAGAGCAGGAGGAGCTGAACCGATGGATATGGATTTTGCTCAGACAATTTTCAGTATAACTTGTCATTCATTTAAAAACCTGTTCCTTCTGCGTTTACAGCCGTATTCCGGGTATTTTTTTTTAGATTTATTTTTCTATAAAATGGGATACAATTTTATAATATACATGCATGTAAAATTCTGATCACCTTTATTGTATTACTATAAACCTGTTTCTGGTATAACCCATGGATGATTCCTGTGTAACACATCAATGGACTAACAGAATAGGACTACATTATAAAATATGGAAAAATGTAATATATGTATATTATGTGTATAATATCCTGTTCTCTACACAAATAAATTAAGTCATGAAATCAGAATGCCTCTTTAAGGCTTAGGCCTCATGAAACAGGCCACAGCAATAAAGTACTACTGCGGCTACACATCGCAGTTTTTCCCGCAGCACTTTTCACAGAAAGACCGCACAGGTTTCTTCTGCTTCCATTATACCTATAGGGAAACTGTCAGCATTTCTGTAGATATAATTGACATGCTGGAAATCACAGCGTTTCCGCTGCACCTATTTTTCCGTAATGTGTGGATGGGATTTGCTAGAATCCCATCTACTTTACAGGGACTATACGTGCGGCTTTGGCCTAAGAGTCCAGTAGGCAGGCCTAATCAGTGATTGACAGTCCTAATCAGTGTGTGCGCACATTGAGATAGCTGTCAATCACTAAGTATGACCGCCCACTGGACTCCTAAGCCCAGAATGAGCACATATTTATATATATAAATGGCAAAATATATGGGAAATTTTTGTAACAAATGTACCGTATATACTCGAGTATAAGCCGACCCGAATATAAGCTGAGGCCCCTAATTTTACCACAAAAAACTGGGAAAACTTATTAACTTGAGTATAAGTTGAGGGGGGAAAAGCAGCAGCTACTGGAAAATTTCAAAAATTAAAATGGTCGGAATTTTTGGGTGCAGTAGTTGCTGGGTGCTGGGAAAGGGGAGGGGGTGTTTTGGTTGTCTGTCTGCCCCTTCCCTGAGATTGAGGACTGTTTTTTTTTTCCCCACTTGGAATTCAGTCTGGCTGAATCTAGGGTATCTGCAGTGCTCCTGTTCCATTGGGAAGGGGTTAATAGGAGCACTGCAGATCCCCTATATTCAGTAGACCGGGCACTTTCAGACACAGGGATACCTAATGTGTGTGTGTTTCACAGTCATTTTCTACTTTTATATGTATTCTAGGGAAAGGAGGGATTTACAACTTTTTTTTTTTAATTTGCACTATTTTATGGCAGATTCTATACATTGACATTGTGCCTGCCCCCCCTGCTACGGTCCTGCTCTGTACCATGCTACCTGCAGACTGGACTATTCAATGTGATGGGTTCACTTATAAAATTTCCCATTTTTGTTGCAGATTTTGCTGTATTTTGAGCAAAAATCAGGGATGGATTTACCAGAAGGGAAACGTCTAAGAGCTTCCATTATATTCCCCATTCCTATTTTAGCCTCACCTGACTTTGGCTTTAAAAAACACAACAAAAAACGTGTTTCTGCAACGTGAGGCCTTAGCCTTACACAGGAAACAATTAGACAAGGATGCCAATAAAAGTGTCTATACATTGTTCCAATCATTACATTATGTTAGAATATTCTGTTTAATTACCAATATATTCCTTAAGGTGTCACGATATTCTTTAAGTTTACGCGCTACATTGAATTTCGACGCCACTTTGTTCTGCTTTGTTAATCAGAGATGTCGGTCTCTATGTTAAGGAAAAAGACATTTACTGCAAATTATCTCTATTAACCTCACACAGACAACTGATATGTAAATAACCAACATTTAACAAGATCCAGCGCTAAGGCTCAGCCTAGCTGTTACCGCAAATAATGTGCAATATGGCATTGACGGAGTATATGGCCTTGTCTCCCTTCCAGGAGAAAACTGTCTGGCTTTTGTCTTATTTCTTGTGCAATTAGCAATTTATATAAAAAAAATTCAGCTCTCTTTTACGGTGCAAAATTAGATCCTGAGAAGCTGATTATACATCAATGTGAATTCAGACATGAATGAGATCTATCTGCTTCCATAACCTTCTGTGCTGCTGAGAATATATTGACAATTTGCTTTGTTATTGTGGCCTTGTGCGATAGGCATGAGAATAGTTTTTTGTGTTTTGGCAAGAATATTATAGTTACATTTATTTTTTTTAATAGATTCAACACAGAAACGAAGCATCATGAAGATGATGAAGAGATCAGTTACAGAACATTCCAAGGAGCACTGACAAAGGATCACATACTCTGTAGCGCTCTATATAGGCGTACATAATTATAGGAAAGGTGTCAGAAGTGGGACGAGATTAGAAAGTAGAGCACAGCATTGAATCACGTGAACAAGTTTTACATGGATCACTTTCAATGGCAAAAATGGGAAAAGCAAGAGATTTGAGTGACTACAAACAAGGTATGGGCATCAGTGCTAGACTAGTCAGGACAAGGATTTTAGGATTTCAAAAATTGTCTCCGGTACAAGGGTGTAGAGAGTACAAGGAAAAGGGTGTCTTCAAGAAGATTATCCAGGGACAGGGGCATGAACAAATCATTGATGAAAGGGGTCAGAGGAGATGTCAAGAATCGTTCTGATGGACAGACAAGGAGCACAGGCAAGAAAATTACAATCACATATAATGTTGGCGCTCTAATATGAATGCACAGGTGGGCTATAACAGCAGATGACCAATTCAAGTGTCATTGCTGTCTCAAAGAAACAGAAAGACTCCAGCGGGTAAAATAGCACAAACATTGGATCATTGAACTGTGGAAAAGCATTGCCTGGTCAGATGAATCCAAAATTCAGTATTTGATACTAGCAACATGAATAAGGTGTCAGCACTTTAGATGGAGTAATAATGTTTGGTGGAATGTTTTCTTGCACATCCTCTGATACCTGTGTATGGCAACATATATTACTGTGGTTCTGAAAGCCAAAGGAGGTCCAATGTGCTACTACAGAGGATTTAGTTGGTTCTCATACCAATTTACTGATAATATGCCATCTAAGGTCTTAAAGGGGCTGTCTGGGCTTAAACTTAAATTTGCAGCAGAATATGGCATAGAAAATAGTGAATATGTATTCAACTACCTCCTAGCTAGAAGCATATGACTTCTCATGTAAGCATTGTTTCTATTAAGACTGGAGTAGGAAATGCCAGTCTTAATATATCTCCTGTAGTGAAACGCGTAACTTGAAGATTCTGGGTCCCAATGCAAAATATGTAACAATGTTCCATGGTATCTTCTTATTGCTGTAGAAAAGCCATTGGCCTCCGATATCCCCTATAGATACATTCCTCACACCAGTGTCTCTTTAACTGATTGTCTTCTGTTTATAGCCCATGCATGTCCATCCATTTTATGTCCTCCGGCACATGCGGTTATATATATCGCTAGAAAGCTCACAGTGCGCTGAATTCCATCTGTAGACAGACAGACAGAGCTGTCCGTAGCTCTGTACTGTCAGAGGGGGCATTCCTCACCAAAAGCCATGACGCTAAGCTGTGAGGAATGCTTCCCCCTCCATCTGCATTCTTCCATAGACTAGTACTGGGGGGCGTTCCTCACAACTTAGCGTCATGGCTGGCCGGTAAGGAACGCCCCCTCTGACAGTACAGGGCTATGGACAAGTAATGCCTGGAGGGTCATTCCTCACAACCTGGCTAGACTGTCCTTCTGACAGTGAAGAGTTATTGGTAACTGCTCTTACCTGGTCAGCTTTCTAGCGGTACATAAAACCGCATGTGCCCAAGGACACGAAAAGTCATCTTTAAGGAGGAGCTGAGCATTTAGACACGTTTGTTGGAGGATTGTACTTAGCTGCAGTTGGCTTGACTGTGTCACCTGTTCATGAGAATAATTCTGGACATCTTCATCTGTCCTGTTTTGTCTGCAAATAATGTCTACGAGCCACTGGATTTTGGGAACTGGATAAGCTGCAGGGTCCTAGCGGATCCATATCAGCTCTGCAGTTTATGTTACAAGGCTGTATTTCTCTTGAAAATAGTGCTAATGTATCAGCAAAAAAAAAAAAAAGGAAAAAGTAAAATGTAATGTTAAAATGCTCCCCAAAGGTCTATTATGCATAATATGCAACCCCCCCCCCAAAAAAAAAAATTATAAAAAATAATATTTTTTTTGTTACATACCGTATTTTTCGGACTATAAGACGCACTTTTTCCCCCCAAATTTGGGGGGAAAAGAAGGGTGCGTCTTATAGTCTGAATGTGGCGCCTGGCACCCGCCGTAATAGAGAGGCGGATGTCGGCAAGGGATAGACGCCGGGGCCTGAGACATTGCTGCGCTCCTCTGCCCTGCATGAAGCCAGCAGCGGGAGGAGTGATGCTATTCCGCTCCTCCGTCCCCCCTGCCGCTGGCTTCATGCAGGGCAGAGGAGCGCAGCGATGTTCAGGCCCCGGCACCTGTGCTGGCGTCTATCCCTCGCCGGCATCCGCCTCTCTAGTACAGTGGATGCCGGGTCAGTATCGGTGGCCCCTTCTCCCCCGGGGCCGGTCCCCACCGGCCCCATACCTGTGAAGTTGCAGGCCGGCTCCTGCGCGGCGATACCGCAGGAGCCGACCTGTTCGGGTGAGAGCCGGGAGCCTAATGAGGCTCCCAGGCCTGTCACTGCTATATATTAGTATTGCGGCTATGACCAGCCGTAATACTAATAGACAGAATGTCCCATAGACGGCAATACAGTTGTATTGCCGTCTATGGGACTTGCAATCAAGTGACCGCAGGTTCAAGCCCCCGGGGGGGAATAAAATAGTAAAAAAAAAAAAAAAAACTTTAAAAATATATAATAAAAATATGAAATAAATAAAAGTTCTAAATCACCTCCTGTCCCTAGTATATATATAAAAGTAGAAAATTATATATCATAAACCACTGTTTTTTTTTTCAATACAAGGTGATCTAAGCAATATATAGTCCCCAAAATGGTATAACTAAAAAGTACTTCTGGCCCCGCAAAAAAAACCACTCTATGTGTCCCCGTACAGCTGCAGGGTCACCTGTCAATGTGAATTTTTTGCTTCCAAATTTTTTTTCCCTATTTTCCTCCTCTAAAACCTAGGTGCGTCTTATAGTTCAGTGCGTCTTATAGTCCGAAAAAATACGGTATATATATATATATATATATATATATATATATATATATATATATATATAGTAAGCCGATGGCTGGTCAGGTAATGGAGGGGGTGTACATCTCATTCAGATTACTAAGGTTGGTGAGATGAGAAAACTCCAGAAAGAACGTTTCTTACAAGATAACTATTGTCTGCTGAGGGTTGTTTCAGAGTTCCTGGGCTGGATTTTTGAGAATGGCAGGTAGGATTGGTAGTGGGACCTGTTATTCCACCCCCCTCCAGTCCACACTTTGGGGATGTTCCGGCAGCGACTCAGCTGCAGAGAGTCTCCTCGTCAAGGAGGCTTAAGAAGCCAGCTCCAGCAGCAACACTTTGGGTAGAGCTTGGTGGGAGAGCCAAACAGAGAGGTCATATTTTTGGAGCTGTGTCCTGAATGATTCTACTGGCTTTTGGATTTCTGTTATTCTAGGTGAGGTAACCTATTCTATGTTTAGTTAGAGCCTAGCCGGGCAAGAATTTATTTTTATATTGTTTCCTTTTGTTGCTGCACTATATTTTTGAGTGGAAATAAAATTCTACCTTTGTTTCAGACTAAAGAAACTGGACTTGTGTGTCTATGCATAATGAAATAAAATAAAGCAGAGGGATAAATATTTTAAACATTATTTTTGTAGTTCCCCTCTTTTTTTGTTTACATTTTCCTTGATATGGCAAAAACCATGAAAAATAAAAATGATTTAAAACTAAAGCTATATGCAAAGATTATTACAATAACCCAAACTAAAAATGCTATAGCCCACAAAACAGAGTACCAAAAGTTCCAAGAACGTGTCCAGTCCATGAACCATCTCAATGCAACAGAAAAAAAAAGGACATAGACCTCCGCTATAGTAATCTATGTATTATGGCCAGTGATCCCGCACAGAAAGGGAGCCCTCTCGTCCACGTTCCTGGGCTACAGCCTTGGTACTTTATATTCACAGATAAATACCCGAGCTGTGTACACGGCCGTATGAAGCCATTAAAACTAAGCCCTTACCTGATATTTTCTAGCGGCTATATTGATTACGGCTACTATAATATTACCTAGAACTCATTACAAGCCAGCAGACCTAGGAGTCATTATATTTTCAATGATCTAATTTCTCCATCTGCAAAGCGCAGGGCAAGACAGTATGAAGAAATTGGATTTCTTCAAATGTATATTGATGTTTTAAAAACTATGAATACAGCCCGACTCCTGCACGCTGTTTTATGGAGTTCTTAGAAAACAAAACCATTCGTTTTGCTCCATCTCGCTTGACTGTATGTAAACACTAATTGATTTGTGGGGTCGATACCTGTGTTGTAAAGCTTTCATATGAACAGTTCATAGACATGGGAGCAGCACACTTGGAGTCTTTTATACAGTATTCACGTGCTGTATAGAGCTGGGGAGAAAAAAAATAACAATATAATTTTATTACATTTAAACACAGAACAAAAGATAATCCAGTGAACCTGGACAGGTTCCAATGAATGGTGTAACTTTAATTAAAGTGAAATATTGGATCCTAATTTTAGCCTTATAGTCCAAGATCCTAAAAGACAGATGATAAGAGATGTTCCAAAGAAAGGTCATGGTCAGTGGTTAGTCTTCTGCCGAGAGAAACTAGACTGGAGATGGAAACCCGGCAGTTAGTTTTCAAACCCATTCACTTGAATGGGTTTGCAAAGTGACCGCCCGTGAGTGTCTTCTGCCTCTCTGTGGCAAAACCTTTTTTTTTTTTTACCGGATACAAAGTCCTGCATGTCCAACTTTAAAAAAAAAAAAAAACGGTTTCGCCATGGACAGGCACGAGACGCACACAGGCGGACACTTTTCAAATCCATTCAAGTGAATAGGTTTGAAAACTGACCGCCGGTTTCCGTCTCCTGTCCAGTTTCTCTCGGCAGAAGATGGAAACCCGAAAGCAGAGACCAGGTGCAAGTGTGAATCCGCCGTTACAAATTCTGTTTTTGAGCCCAGGACCTGTGCTCGGACTGAACTGGAAATGATGCAGAACTTGACTTTCTGTGTCCTATGATATCGCTTTCAGATTCGGGCCTATGGGTGTTCCAAGAGGTCCACCAAACAAATATAGGAAGACTGGCTAAGATATACAATCATGAGAAATACATAGTATACAGTGTTGGCCAAAAGTATTGGCACCCCTGCAATTCTGTTAGATATTACTCATTTTCTTCCAGAAAATGATTGTAAGCACAAATTCTTTGGGTATTATCTTCATTTAATTTGTCTTCAATGGAAAACCACAAAAAGAATTGTCAAAATTCTTGTCAATTGTCAAATTGACAAGATAATTAACAACACCTGTTACTTACCTGAGGCACCTAACAGGTGGTGGCAATAACTAAATCACACTTGAAGCCAGTTGAAATGGATTAAAGTTGACTCAACCTCTGTCCTGTGTCCTTGTGTGTACCACATAGACAAATTGGTCACTTATTTTGGGGCAGCTGAGACATAGTTCACAACTATACTGAAACGTACTGCAACAAAACCGCGCAGCTATTATACTCAGGTTGTTAATGGCCGCACAGCTCCGCAGGTGAATCAGATGTTTTTCTGCAAAATTTTGCAACCATTTAAGAACCAAATTTAAAAAAGTTCCAAAATACATTCAGCCGTATCTCAGCCACCCAATATTAGACAAGTGGCCTTATCATAATGGGAAGTACTTTTCATGCATCTTGCATAACCTGACATGGGGAAAACGTAGCGGTGAGAGGGAGTAGTGTGTGTGATACCAGGTTGCCTTTTTAAATGGAGGCAGGTCGACTATCCATTAGTACCAAAATTGTAAAGGCATAAAGGGCTCTTCCAAGTCTGCCTTCCATTGCACTCAATGGGAGGCAGAGATCAAACCAGGGCACAGAAAAAATAAGTGTACTGCTTGAACTTGGCAAGGATTCCACGTCTGATTCAGCCACAGAACATGTGACAGGATCCTCTCCGCTAACTAATCTCAGTCATTTGAACCTCATCAGCAAGTGAAAGCCGCAGTAAAGGCCAGATGAGGAATCGATGGAAGTCAAAATCTTCTTCCATTTCAGCTGTGTGAACAGAGTGCAAGAATCGTCAGTCCCCCTGACCCTCTATTCTACTTTGGTCTATCTATAGCTAACCTACTTATCAAAGTTACTATTAACCCCTTAGCGACCCATGACGTGCTATTACTGCATGGGTCGCCTGGGGATGTATGGAGAGAGATCACGAGCTGAGCTCTCTCCATAACGGCAGATGCTGGCTGTATAATACAGCCAGGACCTGCCACTAACAGCAGCGGTTGGTGCCCGAGCCGATCGCTGCTGTTAACCCTTTACAAACTGCGGTCAAACGCAGAGGCATCGTCTAATAGAACTGCAGTGATTTTGCTATTCACTGCAATACTGTAGTATTGCAGTGAATAGTATGAGCAATCAGACCCCCTAGGTTTCAAGGTACCTAAGGGGTCTGATCATAAATGTAAAAGAAGAAAAAAAAAAAGTTTTATAAGTATTAAATTTTTTTTTAAAAAATATAAAATTTCAAATCACCCCCCTTTCCCTAGATCAGATATAAAAGTAAATAAAGAACATTAAACATAAACATATTAGGTATCTTCACGCTCCAAAATGCCAGAACTATTAAAATATTAAAACATTTATCCAATACGGCTAACGGCAAAAAATAAAAATAGCCAAATAGCGTTTTTTTTCAACACTTTGCTTCCTATAAAAAATTGAATAAAAAGTGATCAAACCAACAGATCTTTCCCCAAATGGTATCAATAGAAACGTCATCTTGTCCCGCATAAAAAGACTCCGCAAGCAGCTCCATACATATAAATATGAAAAAGTTACAGGTGTCAGAACATGGCAACACAAATTTTTTTTCTATTTTGCAAAGGTTTTCATTTTTAAAAAAGTATCAAAACATTTCAAATACTATATAAATTTGGTATCACTGTGTTCGTACTGACACATAGAACACAGGTAACATGTCAGTTGTACCAAACAGTGAACACTGTAAAAATTAAACCCATATGAAAGTGGCGCAAATGCATTTTTTTTCCAATTGCACCTCATTTTGAATTTTTTTCCAGCTTCCCAGTACATTGCACAGCATATTGAATGGTGCCATTACAAAGTACAATTTGACCCGCAAACAATAAGCCATCATGCAACTTTGTGAACTGAAGAATTAAAAATTTATGGCTCTTGAAATGTGAGGAGGGAAAAATGAAAATGCGAAACCAAAAAATGGCCTGGTCCTTAAGGACATTACGCTTTATTACTACCAGTCACTCATAGCCTTGGTGAAATATAGGTATAGTACCTGGGAGAAGGGAAAAACCATTCAGGATTTCATTTTCCATTTTATTTCATTTTAGATGTATTTACAATATTCCAAAAATAAAAGGGTAATGATATTATTATATACAGCTTCATAACCAATTATTATTACTAAAGTGAAGGTTTATTTTCTGAAAATTGGCCCATAGAGAATGAGGTGATGCCACTTGTCCAGGGCACACTAAGCCGCTCACCAATACTATACAATAGACTATATCTATCAACGGACATTCACAAATCACATACAACATTATCATAGTCTTCACATCATCGATATAGTAGTATTGCACGCCAGAAGTCTAAGCCATTGTCATTACTTACGACATGTTCTGGATGGGTAACTGCATTGTACAAGTGTTTTTAGACTGGGAAAATTTGTCATCTAGGCTTAGAAAGAGCGATACATTTCGGGCAAAAAAATTTGGAGCCAATTTTTAGGCAGAATTCACCTGAATATCAGGTCTAAATTGCTCATGAAATTTGGCAGCCATAGTTTTCAATGGGAGCCAATGATGGCCGCATCTTAATGGACACTGTGGCGTACAGTCATTGCATATTGGGCTAAGTTTGAAAACCCGAGCTGATAAAACAAGGCTCGGCTTCAACTTTCTGCCATAGGTTTATCTTAAGGGTTATTCTTCCCTGTGAAGTTACCCTTAAGATCATTGGAGGTCCCAGAATTGGGATGTCTTGAACTGATCACATAAAACTGAGCCCCTTCTCCCATGTTCTCTGCATCCTCTGCCCCCTAATCTCTTTAGTATCCAGTCCTTTATTTTGTGTCCCCTGTTCTTCCATGGACATTTCCAGGAAGAAAACTACATATAAATACCTGATAGGTAAAGGTCCAAATGGCTGAGATACCCCATGCACTTTGATTGATAGCTCTTCCTCCTGGCACCTTGCCCCCAATATTCTGTTTGGCCAAATATGTGTTTTGGACAGGTAGAGGGGAAGAAGTCGCAGCCAGTGACTTATCCCCCCTTAGAAGGTTTGGGCATTTAAAATTCAACATGTCCAATTCTTCCTTGGCCTGACATCATCTGACAGGTAAAAGTCTCCATAGACTTCAGACAATCATCTTACGGAGCTGAATGGACCAGGTTTGGTTGGTAGTGGTCTAATGTGTGTGGGCACCTTTTGAAGGTTTAGTTCCACTGGAAAGTATTGATAGTGATCATAATACCAGTGTAGATACCTCACTGAGCCTATATGGTGAAGAACATAGCAACAATGACAAGTAAACATATCAAAAAAATAAAAATAAAAAACATTGTCCACGTATAAATACTGATTTACACTAGTAACTTTCTCAGGGTCTACTTCTAGAGCTGCGGCTTCCTCCTGAGCAGCAATGCCTCTAGTCAGCCATGTTTATGCATGACATATTCTACCATAACAGCTTCTGGGTACAATCTATTAATGAGACCAATGTCACTGGCAATGTGGAATGACACAAGCAACAGAACGTTACAGTAGACAGACCAAGAAACTAGATATTCTGGGGTTAGGACAACAATATCCAGAGCAAAATCCACACGACTACTGCATCTTCCCCAAAGACTCAACTTTTGCCTTTTTGTAGAGGGTCTGCCGGAGGGCATTAATCTTTTGATCCAGCTCCACCAGTGAGTAATTCTGGAAAACAGAATAAATATGTCAGGCAATAATCTCAATGGTAGCCATACTGAAACAACATCTAACCAGAAATCTACATATATTGTACTTTCTATTTTCACTTAGACTTGTTTTCTAGTTTTTACTGTTATGAAAAAAAAATCCCCCCCCCCCAAAAAAAAAAAATATGTTCCCTTTGGTGTCATTTCTACAAGATGATGGATCCTATTGATTTATAATGGGTCTGTCAAATTTCAGTGGACAGTTTGCACAATTCTGCCTCTTGCAATGGAAACCTATCCCAAATGCTACTGTAAGCTGGGCCTAAAGAGCCGCCCCTGCTACCTCTTGTGTCACCCCCTCTACCTCATAGATTGTAAGCTCTTGCGAGCAGGGCCCTCAGTCCCATTGTGTGAAATGATGTTCTTTGTTATGTATCTGTCTGTATTTGAACCCTACAAATTGTACAGCGCTGCGGAATATGTTGGCGCTATATAAATAAAATGTATTATTATTATTAAAGATGTACAATTTGCAATGTACCTAAAAAAGGCACAGAAATAATTTGCTATCAATTACATCCAATATATATATACTATTCCTGTACAAAAATTATAAACTTTGTAATGCCATAAAGATCAGAGTATTATAGAGTAGTATACTAATGTACGTACCTGCGAAGTCTGGGCTTTTCTACGCTTATTGGACATCTCCTACCAAACACAAGACAAATGGAAAATATGTAAGAATATATGTTCTAAAACATAAACTATCAGCTCTCTGGATATGTCTGTATTGTATTTCCCATAAAATATAAATTCTGAAGCATCTTTCCTTAGAAATCTGTGTTGTACAGTTCTTCTGTTAGTCTTACTGGGTGTTACTACTTTGTGGGGTTATCTTACCATAGATTGACACTGTCCAATCATAGTTGACAGCGCCAGATTGTATAGGGACACACCCCTTTGACCAGGTGATTGGTAACTCCTATACTTCCAGGAGGTATAACCATGGATCGGCACAACATAGTTATAGGGAAAGATGGTCCAGAATTGTCACCGTATATACTCGAGTATAAGCTGAATTTTTCAGCACAGTTTTTTGTGCTGAAAAAGCCCCCCTTGGCTTATACTCGAGTCAAGCAAAAAAAAAAAATAAAATAATTTTTTTTTTTTTTTTGGGGGGGAGTCTATGACCAGCCACAATAGTAATGTATAGACTCTCCCATAAAATAGTGAATAAAAAGAAGCTTTAAAAAAAATTAATACAAAAAAGTAAATAAAAGCTCTAAATCCCTCCTTTCCCTAGAATACATATAAAAGTAGAAAATGACTGTGAAACACATACACATTAGGTATCCTGTGTCTGAAACTGCCCGGTCTACTGAATATAGGTGCAGTGCTGTTGCATCGGGAAGGGGTTAATAGGAGCACTGCAGATAGTCAGTCAGGCTGAATTCCACATGGGAGAAAAAAAAAAAAACCAGTCCTCAAGCTCAGGGAAGGGGCAGACAGACAACCAAAACACCCCCTCCCCTTCCCCAGCACTTTTGAAATTTTCCAGTAGCTGCTGCATTTCCCCCCCTCGGCTTATACTCAAGTCAATAAGTTTTTCACAGTTTTTTGTGCTAAAATTAGGGGCCTTGGCTTATATTCGGGTCGGCTTATACTCGAGTATATACAGTATTTCATGGGGAATCCAATTCTTTACTGCTTCAAAGAAAGACAGGAGCGTTACAAGCTAAAACGTTCCTTTTATAATAGGCTATATGGAAACATAATAGTATGTTCATACACAGTATTTTTCAGGCTGATTTTGACGTGGAATCCACCTCCTAATCCGCCTGCAAAAATGCCTCCCATTCAATTCAATGGGAGTCCCTTGCATTTATTTCCGCTAGCGATTTTTTTCAGCTAACGGAAAAAAAATTAAAAATCCAACATGCCCTTTCATGCAGATTTCGCAGACGAGTCAGCTGCGGCGTCCGCTGCTCGAGGCAACCTCCTGCTTAGGCCCATTCACCCAGGCCTAATCAGGAGCGGGATGCCAATGTATTGTATCGGCATCTCATCTCTGCCAGCCATGCAAAAAAGCCATATAGCGGAAAAGGTTTCCACTGTGTGAACATACCCTAATGGT
This sequence comes from Leptodactylus fuscus, assembly GCF_031893055.1. NCBI lineage: Eukaryota > Metazoa > Chordata > Amphibia > Anura > Leptodactylidae > Leptodactylus > Leptodactylus fuscus. The sequence continues at coordinate 117,024,991 of NC_134271.1, read as the reverse complement.
ACGACCCATTTAAAGGGAATGTGTTTGACTTTTTTTTTTTTTAATCAAGTTTTCTGGTGAAGTTTTTAAAATTTTTCCATGTTATTATGTCTATTTTAAAAAATGCTAAAAATCCTGCAGTTCTAACTTTGTCCACTAGGCCATATGATATACTGAGGCTTCTTGTTTTCTGTACAAGATTTTTTTTGCAGTAGTCACTTCACATATCAGGACTCTGATGATGACAGGTTTCATGTATATGTAGATAAAACTCAGAATTAAATTTGTCACAATGGGTGATGGTCACAGCTGATCTACTCCCCTCTACATAATGATGTTTGCACAGGTCACAGAGCATGCCCAGAAAAGTCTCCCATACAAGTGAATAAGGTCTGCTTGAGATATTTGTGTCCATGACCTATGATTCTTTTACAGGAAAAAAGTAAGTCAGAAAATGTTTTAGTTTTCAGCTGGGTTCAGGATTCTGTATTGATGATTCCGCCTCAGAAACCAGCAAAAATCTTCGGAGAGAAAAGTCCTGCACAGAAGACTTTTCTCCCCACCAGTTTTTCAATAGTCTATGGTGTTCATGGGTCACTGTTGTTTTAGTGATCCAGCTCTCTGTCATTTGGGTCCCCCCGGCAGACCTGAACAACAGAGACCCATGTGTATTTGTGAACCTAGCCTTAAATGTAAAAAGTTGAAATTGCAACATTGTTAGGATTGTTTTTAAATATAGAGAATTTTGAAAATTAAAAACATCAACAAAAATTCTTTAAAAAAAAAAAAAAAAAAGTGTACCATAAAAATGTAATTTAATCAATCATTTCCTGGCGACACATTATCACACAATCCTGGGATGGAAAACAAAAGATCTTTTGACTCTTGCTCATTGTTTGGTATCCTAATTCTAGGAATCTCACAAAGGCACTGCTTAAAGACGACCCATCACCTCTCCTACCATGTCTTTTAGTAAATCTTGTATTCCCCACGAAATTGTATAGTCACACATATTAGAAAATAACAAATACGCTACATCGCAGCGGTTGGGGAGAAGAAAATGTTATAGATTTTACTAATGATGGTTCTGACCACCTGTATAATAGTTTGCAGTATAGTGAAACGTAGACAAAAATTATCTATAGTGACCATGTGTTAGAAACAATATATATTGAGGTAAAATATATACTATTTTTTGACTAATAAATTGGTAAAGTTTACACAGCAAAATAAGCGTGTGGTAGTCATCATTTTGTAAGAGGGGGTATGGCCTCACTAGTCTAACTAGTTGGGGGGGCCCACAGGTGACCCTCAGCACACTAGGGCTGGGTAACCTTCTTTGATCTCCTTTCTGATTTCCTTTGATGGCAGGCAATCTGTGCATTGTAAATATATCACCTCTGCCCTCTGGTGCACTGGAGTGCGAAGATTTATGATACACAGCCATCTGCTGTCAGAAACGAGAAAATCCTTTCTTGGCAAAGTTGGTCAGCAGTATATAGTCAGGGTGGGATTTTGTGGGGAGGGCTGTGGCACAGAAGGGGACATGGCCACCATGTGGGGAATGATGAACCTTTGTGCATCGACACATTGTGAAAAGTAACCTAGACCCAGATAAAAAAGGAAAAAGATGTATATGCTGATAAAATGTACAGGTAATAGCGGCTGACATGGAAAGAAATTGTGCAAGATATACTTTTGCACAAGGCCCCGTGAGCCTTTAGTTATCCCCCTGCATGGACTTGAGTGGCCTGGCAAATTTACTACAATTTACGCCACAAATTGGTGTAAATTATATCCTAAAAAAATACAAAAAATAAATAACCTTTCGGGGCAGCCTCCTTTGATTGGATACCTTTTAAGGCCTGGCACTTAGAGCATAGCGAGAAGTATACAGCCAGTCTAATATTGATATGCAGTGAAGCGTATTCAATTTCAGAGTCAGAAAATATGGTACAAATGACCTGGAGGCAGTAGAGACACTCCGAGGATGGCATCAAAAATAAAAAAATAAATAAAATAAAGCCTATTAGAATAAATCTGAATCTCATTGTGCGATTTGTAAGCTTGCGTGCCTACAATGTGATAACCATATGTATGTGATTATAGGACTCCAGCTAATAGCATGCTACAACAACTAACAATTTCTTGCCGCATCTTCGGTGTCTGCCAGCGGCAGCAGCAGGAGCTAGAACATCACGTCCCAGCAGCACACAGTAATGTGCAAGCAATTTAACACTGGGAATGATTGCACTTTTAGGGATAAAAAGCAACTTTAATGCTTTAAAGGGGAACCGTTGGCAATGTACAATGTATAAAACCGCGCCGGAGGCTTTGCCGAGAAAGACGTGAGTGGATAACAAGACATCTTGTTCTTATTTTATTGTGATTTTTGCATTTCTTAAGAAGATTTTCTGCCCTCTTATCTTTACTTTTAGAAGCACTTGTATGAGATAACAAAAAGTCTGGCTTTTTGGCCAGAAACAGCCAAACTTGTCAATGGGATATGTCTGGTATTGCAGCCCACCTCCATACAAGTGAATGAGGAAGAGATGATACACTACCCAGAATCTATGGACAATGGTGGAGGTGTTTTAAGCAAAGAGAAAAAAAAATTATTAACCCATTTAGCATGAAATGAATTGTGATATACAATATCTGTGCATTACAATTTAGGGGAAATATCCAGCTAGTGGTGTCTGGGGGCAGCCAAGATGAATCATTTGAAGTGGTCGTCCCATGATGTGCAACGGGCAGTGGAGTCTTAATGATATTAATAATATTACACAATTATTGGTATTATTTGATGAATTAGATGCACAGTTTCTTCATATTACATAGTGACTTTTTTTTGGGAACCAGAAGCTTTGCAGCTATTGTATGACCATGGCTTTAAGTAATTTCTGAAGGAGTCGGGGCAGAAGATAGGTGAAAAATGTTTGGTTGCTGAGAGCCCACTGATCACACGGGCAAAGGTTTGCTTGACCAATGCTTTATTGAAATCAGTGACAAGGGACCCCCATACTATTGATAAGGAAAGGTCAAAGTGGTAGAACCCCCAGTGAACAGACACTTATTGCCCATCCTGTGGAAAGATGATGTGCCCACCTTCGGGCAACCACTTTAACTCATAAGTGTGTGAAGGGAAGCAGAGGTTTCGGGACACCAAGCAATCTTGTAGTTTTCAGTTATGACCTTTTTAAAAAGGTCTTTTGTACAGGTGGAGGGAAGCACAGACCAGTTCGCTATTACCAGGATCATACAGGTAAACCATCAGTGACCCCCACAAATGAAAAAATTCTGTATTGCTTTGTGCTGCTGCATTGTTTGTTGTAGTATATCGCAACTCTCACTTCTAGCAAGTCCTGTAGTTAAAGGGATTCTATCATTAGACCCTTTCCGACGATGGCATTTTTTGATTTTCGTTTTTGACTCCCCTCCTTCTAAATCCCATAATCGGGGACCGATCGGAGACATTAGCGCTGGTTGTCTACTGCGTAAAGCAGTAGACACCCGGTGGCTATGGCGGCTGCCCGGCTCCCGGGAGGTCGCCATAGTTACACACCTGGCATGCGCCGTACTATTATGGCGGATGTTGGGAAAGGGTTAAAATTGTATTTTTTCTGCCTACCACGTCGGAAAAGCCTTAAGAAAGGCTATTCTTCTCCTACCTTTAGATGTCTTCTTCGTGCCGCCGTTTGGTAGAAATCCCGGTTTTCGTCTGTATGCATATGAGTTCTCTCGCAGCACTGGAGGTGTCCCCAGTGCTGCAAGAGAAATCTCCAGGGCTGCCTTTATCTTTGTCTGGAACAACTTCTTTTCGCGTGTTCTTCTGGAGCTGGATTCAAACTTCTAGGTCTCGGGCAAAGCTGACTGCGCATGCCCGCCGGCCACAAGAAAATGGCTGCTTACACAAGTGTTAGCAGCCATTTTCTTGTGGCTGGTGGGCATGTGCAGCTTGAAGCCAGCGCCAGAAAAAGAAGCACAGAGAGGCTGTTCCAGACAAAGATTGAGGCGTCGCTGGAGAGTTCTCTCGCAGCAACGGGGACGCCCCCAGTGCTGCAAGAGAACTCATTTGCATACCAACGAAATCGGGATTTCCACAAAATGGCTGCCCGGAAAAGACATCTCAAGGTAGGAGAAGAATAGCCTTTCTTAAGGCTATTTAGACGTGGTAGGCATAAAAAATACTATTTTAATGATAGAATCCCTTTAAGTCACTGAATATAAGCAGAGAGGCTTCCATACACTGACAGCAAGCAAAGATCTTAGGAACAACATATAGGACTGTGCAGCATAGTACATTATATTTCTATTGTGTTTTACAGGCTGACTTTACATCTGTGCCAGAGTCTTCGTTGGTGTCTGCTGTTTTAGTGGTCTGTGTGTCCGTTGTTCTGGTCCTCCAACAGACCAAAACGACGAACAGCCCGGGCGTAGAAGTGAACATAGCATAAGCGGATTGAACAATTTATATAAAATTAAATTTCTGTACTTACCATGGACTGGAAATACTCAGGGGAAATGCCTTCTAACTCCAAGATCCGGTCTTCTAACTTTTTAATTCTCTGGTAAATGTCTTTCGGCACAGGTCCTCCTGGATGTGTTACAGATTACACATTAAGTAATGAAAAAAGCAAAAATTCTGGCAAAATGAAGGAAAAAAGTGAAATGCCTTGTACACCAGTTCTAGCGTACAAGAAATAAAAAGCTGGAAATATTTTTTGCTATATTTAATTCACTATTTTTACCATTGCACGTGCTTCATATTTTATAGCTGCTCCCTCCAGCAAAATGAATGGAAACTCTAAAAGGTGAAATTTGCTATTTTGACTCCTAAGGCGTATATATTGGCAATGATGTGGTCTTGGAGACATGGAGAGTAGAGCAACAGAAAAATCGTTGTGTACAATTTATACATGGTGACCAAAAATGGTCCAACTTGGCAGTATGTGATCATACTCAATTCAATTAAAGAGGACCTTTCATCACTTGGGGCACATGTGGGTTTATATACCACTAGAAAGCCGACAGTGCGCTGAATTCAGCGCACTGTCGGCTTTCGCGATCTGTGCCCCAGGTGAAGAGCTATCAGTGCCGGTACCGTAACTCTTCACCGTCAGAAGGGCGTTCCTGACAGTCTGTCAGAAACACCCTTCCTCACAGTAGCACCTATTGACCTGTATTGTGAGAGCGGGGAGGAACGCCCCCTCCCCTGCTGATAGTGCTCGTCCATAGACCAGTACTTGCAGGGGCGTTCCTCACCGCTCTCACAGTACAACGCTATAAGCACTGCTGTGAGGAAGGGTGTTCCTGACTGACTTTTTTCAGAGTAGTGGCTATCAAGGTGGCCCGATAACATTTTATTGACAAGATGAGGCAAATCTGAATATAACTGTTAAAGCAACAGAGTCAATCTGGGTAAGATTTTAATAGTCACCTGGGTTTAGCTGTAGGTGATATTCTATATTCTGAAGCCTCTCTTCCACAGCCTGGTTCCCGCATTCAACTGGGAGAGAATGTGCCCTTGAGGTGGAAGAGGAACCATCACTTCTAGTTTGAGGCCCATAAGCATTCACAACCCTAGAGACTGAAATGGGACAAAGAAATATTAGACACGCACATTACCGTCAACCAACCCTTTATTCTGAGGTTCAAGCCAGGTCAACCCCCACCTCCCCCTCAAAAAAATAAAAAAAATAAGACTATTGTAAAATGTGGGGGTTGGTGGGAAATCGATAATTAATTTCTCATTCATTATACATCATTGATGATGGTCACTAGGGGTTCAAGCAATGGGACCCCCATCAGTCATATACCCGTCACCTTCCACATTTTAATACATTTATTTTAACTATTTAACACATGGGAATTTTTCAGAATACTGCTGCTTAGACATGGCCATATCCCAGGGACAATTTTAACGTAATGCCCGTTAAAGATGATTTTTGGCTAAAAATATTGATGCTCAGTACTAAGAATAGGTCACCAATATCAGATGGGGTGGGTGTCCAGGATAACCATCAGCAAGCCACTCTCAGGAGCTGACACACAGAGAATGGAACAAGAAGCAGACAGCCGTGTTCTCTGTGTAGTGGTCAGACCAAATCACTGCAGGTCAGTGCTCATTCACATGATATGAGCCAACGTACCGTGACGTTGTTCAGCCACTACACAGAGAACAGTGCTGTATTTCTTACTCTATCCTCTGTGTATTAGTTAGGACTGCTGACTGATAGGTTTCCCATATGTCCTTCCCTATCCTTAGGATTGATCATCAATAATTGTAGTCCAGAAAAATCCTTTTCCATTGTGTGGTTTGATGGTCCGATGGTCCAGTATAACAGTGGAAGATTCAGAGAAAATGAACAAACATAACTGATCGTACAAAAATAAGATACCGTATATACTCGAGTATAAGCCGAATTTTTCAGCACAGTTTTTGTGCTGAAAAAAGCCCTCCTCGGCTTATACTTGAGTCAAGCAAAAAAAAAAAAAAAAAAGAATTCACCAGTATCAGCTGCAATATTAATGTATAAAATCTGCCATAAAATAGTGAAGAAAAAAAAAAAAAAGCTTTAAAAAAATAAAATAAATAAAAGTCCTAAATCCCTCCTTTCCCTAGAATACATATAAAAGTAGAAAATGACTGTGATACACATACACATTAGGTATCCCTGTGTCTGACAGTGCCCGGTCTACTGAATATAGGGGATCTGCAGTGCTCCTGTTCTGTCGGGAAGGGGTTAATAGGAGCACTGCAGATACCCTATATGCATCCAGGCTGAATTCCAAGTGGGGGGAAAAAAAAACCCAGTGCTCAAGCTCAGGGAAGGGGCAGACAGACAACCAAAACACCCCCTCCCCTTTCCCAGCAACTACTGCACCCAAAAACTCCGACCATTTTAATTTTTGAAATTTTCCAGTAGCTGCTGCATTTTCCCTCCTAGGCTTATACTCGAGTCAATAAGTTTTCCCAGTTTTTTGTGGTAAAATTAGGGGCCTCGGCTTATATTCAGGTCAGCTTATACTCGAGTATATACGGTACCTTTTATATGGCTCTTGGATCCAGGAAATGGAGTGAATACGGCATCAGTCCTGGCACAACTGTTCTCTGCAATAATAAAATGATATCATCATACATTTATCTAATGCTCCTTAGATGTTTAGAGGTGCAGAAAACATGGCCGACTAATAGTGCTGTGCAGTCTTAGGTAGCATTTTATTCATGTCCTACAATGGTAGATCGTAGTTACTAAACAATAAAACATAAATCAATACACCTTATTAATAACAGGATTTTCTTATATCATATACGTCGCCACACTAGTCCTTTATTTTTTCCCTATCTCTACTCATTGTTGTTCCATATGCGGCAAAATGAAAGGCAGCCGGTGTTTGTGTGGCAATTTCATTACCTAACTATTCTTTGCAAGATGAATCAAAGTGAATCTCTCGCTGTACAAAGCCATGAATAAGACTGAGAGCACACATTTCGAGTCATAGCTCTAGCAGAGATCACTGGGAAATGGAGCGACTGTAGGAACATTTACCTTGATTACAATCAATAACGTTGCAGAACTCCCGGACGTTGTTTTCATTGATCTCTGCTTGCTTTCTCTCTATGAATGCCAATATCCTTCTGTCAATCTACAGGGAGTAAGCACGGCAGAAAGAGATGGAGTGAGAGGGTAGGGGGAAGCGGCTACGCGAAGGAGAAAAAACACAGCATGTGTGCGCCCATCAACTTTAGAAACTTGCCTTTGATTTTGGACACTGAAATCCTGAAAGCAGTGGAGAAGTGGCAAGAAGATTACTGTGGACGCAGTGCTAGAAATCACATCAAAGTTCACCTCACTTAAAGGGAAAGTACAGGTTAAATAGACTACTGTATAGGAGTATATGTCTATGTAAAGCTCCCTGATCTGCAAGAGCTATCTAATCTATCTATATATTTTATATATAAACTATAATAACTTACCAATAAAAATTATTATTATTATTATTATTATTATTATTAATAACTTCCCAATCATAATTTCCTGCAATGAGATTTTTTTTTCTTTTTGCATTTCACACATTTCCCATGACTGCTTAGGGCTAGTGAACTGTCCTTTGTGTTTAAGGCCAATAAGGGTTAGTTCACATGGGGCACGGGACTGAGTATTTTGGTCCTGATTCTGATGCAGGAAGCTTCCCACTCCGGAATAGGTCAAATGAAGGGGCCTAGCAGTTTCTCTCTGTGATATTCTCTCTCCTCTCTTACTCAGCTCCTGCTTACTTGTCCCCTCCCCTCTCCATAGACTTCTATTGTGAACTGTAATCTGACACCCTAGAGCAGTGATGGCGAAACTTTTAAAGTCCGAGTGCCCAAACTGCAAACCAAAACCCACTAATTTATCACAAAGTTCCAACATGGTAATTTAACCTTAATAATGTGCGGAGCCACAATTGCAGACAATTACAGACCTGCAAAATATGGTCATACGAATGGGGCTTTATAGAGCTTTCTGCTCCACTGTGACCCCCACACAGTCCAATCTGCTCCACTGTGACCCCCACACAGTCCAATCTGCTCCACTGTGACCCTCACACAGTACAATCTGCTCCACAGTGGCCCCCACACAGTATAATGTGTTCCACGGATGAGTGCTCAAAGAGAGGGCTCTGAGTGCCACCTCTGACACCTGCGCCATAGGTTCCCCATCACGGCCCTAGAGCAAGACTGATTCAACAGAGATTTAAGAGTGCTTGTCTTTTTGTGAGTGGAGCAGGAAAATGATTTAAAGTACAAAGAGTCTAAGCAGTTGTTCTGCTTTTGGCAAACTGTTATTTTATATTTCCACTAACATCACTCCGAGGTGACTTTAACCTTTTTAGTTATATATAAGTAAAGTGTCAACAATTATAAAATAACAAACTATAACTTACTTCTGATTTTCCAGCCTGTATTTGGACGACAGTGGGATCAGGCAGACACTCAGAATTCTTATTTGGAGCAATATTTCCAACATGAGTGTTCTCCTTAGCTTCCACAACATCTACAGTAATGGCTGCCTCTCTGGTGTGCTCTAGGTCAGTACTCGTCTCTTCTTTGTCATTAGCCAAGGCTTGAAGCTGATCCAAAAGAGGCTGACAAAACAACAAGCAAAAGAAATATACAATAAATTTCAAGTATCAGCACCTGGTCTTGTCACAAATTTACAATGCATGTAGCATCTGTCAACTAAAAATTGAACAAAAGCAGTATATATATATATATATATATATATATATATATATATATATATACACACCGGTATATATATATATATATATATATATATATATACACCGGTATATATATATATATATATATATATATATATATATATATATATATATATATACACACAGACAAAAAGGGGGCACTAAAAATTATTTTTCTACCCAATTTTATTCACAGTGCCTTGCGAAAGTATTCGGCCCCCTTTAACTTTTCAACCTTTTGCTAGATTTCAGGCTTCAAACATCAAGATATCAAATTTTAATTTTTGGGGGAAGAATCAAAAACAAGTGGGACAAAATTTTAAACTTTTTTAACAAATAAAAAAACTGTACATTGGGGGCGTGCAAAATTCAGTGCAACAAACTCACTTGGTTCAGTTCAGTGAGGATCTTTGAATGATCCAATGTTGTCCTAAATGACTGATGATAAATAGAATCCACCTGTGTGTAATAAAGTCTCCGTATAAATGTACCTGCTCTGTGATAGAATCCCTTTAAAAAGAACCCTCGGGGCCACACGGTGGCTCAGTGGTTAACACTGCAGCCTTGCAGCGCTGGGTCCTGGTGTTCAAATCCCGCCGAGGGCAAAAACCATCTGCAAGGAGTTTGTATATTCTCCCCGTGTTTGCATGGATTTCCATTCCAAAAAGACATACTGATAGGGAAAAATGTACATTGTGAGCTCTATGTGGGGCTCACAATCTACATTTAAAAAAAAAAAAAAAAAAAAAGCAGTTTTTTCTCGTTAAGACGTCAGAATAATTCTTCTACGAACTACAGGAGCGTACTGCGCATGCGTGCAAAAGCGGCCTCCAAAAAATGGCTGTCAGCCGGAATGCGCACTCGGCTCTGCTTGTGTCTCAATGGCAGAGCTTACTGCGCAGGCGTCAGGGTGTGTCCCAGCTGGATGAAGACGACAAAAGAGGCGGTTGCTCTTGAAGATGGAGTCGTCGCTGGAGAGAGATCTCTGGCAGCATTGGGGACGGCCCCAGTGCTTTTGAGCAATAGGGCCCGCCCCCAGTGCTGCGAGAGAACTCAGTTGCATACCGGTAAAAACCGTTATATCTACCGAACGGCGGGCCGGAGACGACTTCTAAAGGTAGGAGATGAATAGCCTTTCTTAAGGCTATTCCGATTTCTTAACGAGAAAAAATTGATTTTTAATGGTAGAATTCCTTTAACCCCTTCCCGACATCTGTTGTAGTAGTACTATGTTTTATACAGTAGACAACCACTGGTAATGTCCCCGGTTGATGCCCGCACCGATCGAGGACATTAACCATTCAGGCGCATGGCCGCCGCCATTTTCCTTGTGATCGCCGGCATCCGGAGTAAGCTCTGGGGCCGGCGTCAAGTTGCTATGACAGCCGAGAGCCTTGTGAAGGCTCCCCGGCCTGTCGTTCTTTTACTTCTATTGCAAGCTATGCTACAGGGCCTGCAATAGAAGTGCCAGTATTTTGCAATGCATTAGCATTGTAATGCATTGCATTAGTGATCAGACCCCCTGGGGTTCAAGACCCCCTAGGAGGTCTAACAAATGCAAAAAAAAAAAAAAAAGTTAAAAAAAAAGTTAAAAAAAATATTAAAAGTTCAAATCACCCCCCTTTCCCTAGAACACATATAAAAGTAGTTAAATACTGTGAAACACATACATGTTAGGTATCCCTTTGTTCGAAATCGCCCGCTCTACAAATCTATAAAAATATTTTTCCTGTATGGTAAACACCGTAGCGGGAAAAATAGTCAAAAGTGCCAAACCGCTGTTTTTTCACTGTTTTGCTTCTGATAAAAATTTGAATAAAAACTGAACAAAGCAATAGCATTTCCCCAAAATGATAGAACTGAAAAGTACACCCAGCCCCGCAAAAAAACACGCCCTATGCATCCCCGTACACGGATGTATAAAAAAGTTATGGGTGTCAGAATATTGCGACTTTTAGAAAAAAAATTTATTAACACAGTTTTGGATTTTTTATAAAGGGATTAAAATGTAAATAAAGCCATATCAATTTGGTATCCCTGGAATCGTACCGAAACACAGAATACAGATGACATGTCATTTTGGCTGAACAGTGAACGCCGTAAAACCGAAGCCCGTAATAATGTCTCAGAAATGCATTTTTTCTTCAAATCCACCCCATTCTGATTTCTTTTTCCAGCTTCCCAGTTCATTCTACAGAATAATTAATAGTGGCATCATGAAGAACAATTTGTCCCACAAAGATTAATACCTCATATGGCTCTGGGAGCAGAGAAATAAAAAAAGTTAAGGGGTTTATAAGGAGGGGAGTCATAAACGGAAATCAAAATATGCCGGTGGGAAGGGATTAAAGTGCAGAGAGCATAATGAAGACCAAGGAACACACCAGGCAGGTCCCAGATACTGTTGTGGAGAAGTTTAAAGCCGGATTTGGATAGAAAAGATTTCACAAGCTTTAAACATCCCAAGGAGCCCTGTGCAAGCAATCATATTGAAATGGAAGGAGTATCACAGCACTGCAAATCTACCAAGACCCGGACTTCCCTCTAAACTTTCATCTCAAACAAGGAGAAGACTGATCAGAGATGCAGCCAAGAGGCCCATGATCCCTCTGGATGAACTGCAGAGATGTACAGCTGAGGTGGGAGAGTCTGTCCATAGGACAACAATCAGTCGTACAATGCACAAATCTGGCCTTGATGGAAGAGTGGCAAGAAGAAAGCCATTTCTCAAAGATATCCATAAAAAGTCTTGTTTAAAGTTTGGCACAAACCACATGGGAGACACCAAACATGTGGAAGACGGTGCTCTGGTCAGATGAAACCAAAATCCAACTTTTTGGCCACAATGCAAAACGATATGTTTGGCGTAAAAGCAACACAGCTCATCACCCTGTACACACCATCCCCACTGTCAAACATGGTGGTGGAAGCATCATGGTTTGGGCCTGCTTTGCTTCAGCAGGGACAGGGAAGATGGTTAAAATTGATGGGAAGATGGATGGAGCCAAATACAGGACCATTCTGGCAGAAAACCTGTTGGAGTCTGTAAAAGACCCGAGACTGGGACGGAGATTTATCTTCCAACAATGATCCAAAACATAAAGCAAAATCTACAATGGAATGGTTCACAAATAAACATATCAGGTGTTAGAATGGCCAAGTCACAGTCCAGACCTGAATCCAATCGAGAATCTGTGGAAAGAGCTGAAAACTGCTGTTGACAAACGTCTCCATCCAACCTCACTGAGCTCCAGCTGTGAGGAAGGAAGAATGGGCAAGAATTTCAGTCTCTTGATGAGCAAAACTGATAGAGACATACCTCAAGTGACCTGCAGCTGTAATCGCAGCAAAAGGTGGTGCTACAAAGTATTAAGGCAAGGGGGCTGTATAATTTTGCACACCCCACTTTTCAGTTTTTTATTTGCTAAAAAAAGTTTAAAATATCCAATAAATTTTGTTCCACTTCACAATTGTGTCCCACTTGTTGATGATTCTTCCCCAAAAATTTAAATTTGACATCTTTATGTTTGAAACCTAAAAGGTGGCAAAAGGTTGAAAAGTTCAAGGGGCTGAATACTTTCGCAAGGCACTATAAATTATATATTGCTATTAAATCATATCCGGTTGTCTAATTATAAATACAATATAAGGTAGGAATCAGATTGACACTTCCCCCACTCCAACTGATAAACATTAGTGATGGAGTGAAAAGTGAAAACCAGACAATTTCCCTCCTATTTTGTTTATATTTTCCTGGATATAAAAAAAATTAAAACACATTCAAAAATAAAAACAACATAAAAATAAAGCCCTATGTGTCCCCGAAAAATGTGACGCAAAAATTAGTTGAATGAGACAGACATATGAGAAAAATGTTACAGCGCTCAAAACCGCACATACAAAATAAACCTAAAATGTGTTGGTCCTGGACCACATATTGACCCGGTACTGAAGTGGTTAATAATAATCAGCTATAATAAATAATAATAAAAATAAATACAATTAATAATGATTGTGTCTGTGGTGGTCAGAACTCTAGGTACTATCAAAGAAGGATTAAGCTTCCAGGCCATCATAAGGATTGCATTTATGTGCACCAAACACAAAAGCACCCGCTTAAGCCCCTATGTCCTTAGTTAGGACATGTCTGCATAACAGCCACCAGTAATAGCATACTAACGGATGAAACTACCATTATGTGGGATATGGAAGTACCAGTAGATTTCTGAAAATCGTCCTGACATTGTGCTCCATGATAGAAAAAAAAAACACCACTGCTTTCTTACACGTGTTCCACACAAAAAGAATATTGTGCGGTTAGAAGCATCGAAACTCATAAAGTACAAAGATCCGGGAGCTTATGGAATTTGGAGGACCAAAGCCAGAATTGTACCTGTGGTGGTCAAATCACACTTATGGGCAGTGCACATATTTTCAGAAAAGTACTAGTTTAAAGGGGTATTCCCAACTGGTCTGTTCACCAACTTGTATGCTGTGTGCTCTGTTCACTTCCTGGTTTTCTCTGTGAATTGGTCGGCAGGGTTTTACTTGCTGTCTCCCAGACAAAGCTCTGCTATCTCTCTTCATAGCAGTACATGTTTACAGTCAGTAATGAGGGATGATTGTAAATAAATTAGCACAGTATCACTGGAAGATGCACAATATGAAGCTGATGTATGATAGGTGATGAGAATCCCAAATTTACACACTAAAGGAACAAGATTCAGCTTGCAATAAACTCCGTTTCAGGTCTGTGTTTACATACAAAGGTAATAGACTCCCTATCTCAGCCCTTATCAGCAAAATTCAATTAGCTAACATGATAACTGGAAGAGCAGGAGATTAACAGCTCAGAAATACAAGTTGCTCTGAGGACTCAGCTCCCCCTCCCCTCCTGAGAGCAGGGAGCTACGTCACTTGTCCTGGGCGGAGAGATAAGCAGCTCAGAAATACAAGCTGCTCCCAAGCACTCAACTCCCCCTCCCTACTGAGAGCAGGGAGTACGTCACTTGTCCTGTGCGGAGAGATAAGATCATCCCCACGCCCACGGTTATGGAGACACAAAACAATGAAGTGAATAATATAAGATAGCAGCCAAACAAAGCAGTTTTGCTGAAGCAATGTATTTAGGAAAAGTCTTAAATCCACATAAACTAGCAGTATAGATAGGATCCTTGAGATGGGACAGCCTCTTTAAGGACCTATGTCCATATGGTCAGGCCTTGGAGTGCCTACAAGCCACCCACAGTAAGCTGATATATTATAATAATACTATTAATAATAACAACCAACAACAAGTTGGTCAGGTAACAACATAACATTGATGGAATGATAATAGCACCTGCTGAGCGTGCAAAATCTCAATGACGGGTGAGAGCAGAGAGCAGAGCTGCCGATAGCACGTCATCCTGTACTTCAAGTAGGCAGCGAGAAGCTTATCACAATAATAGAAGATGCTCTGAAGTCTTCATAATAAAGGATTTTCTGCGGGGCGCACTTACAACTCCAACCTCATTTACATATTAATATAATTAGCCAATTGTTACTTGTTCTTAATAGTTTGCATCCAGTTCCTTTTCCTTATGCAGCACTTCTGATTATATCTTTCTCCAGCGAAATAACAGGAAACACATTACAGAACAAGTTCGAGAAGTAAGAGACAATGTACATAGACAAAGAGCAGAAGGGACAAAAGAAAACTCATAGAACAAAAGAAAGTCTCATTTTTAAAAGTCTCCAGGACTTAGGCAAAAAAAAAAGAAAAAGAAAAGCCCCTGTCTGGGTACTTGCCCCAATGGTATTATTGTGAAAAACAAAATGGCCACCAGTGCTGTGTAAACCCATCCTACTATAGGTTCCTTGTTGCTGGAGGGGACAGTGCCTAATTTCCAGGCTTTGTAGCATCCTGTCAAGACCTCTGAAGACCATTGCTGCCACATCAAAGATGACTGCGGAGTGGTCAGGGGCGTAACTAAAGGCTCAAGGGCTCTGGTGCAAAAGCTCAGTTTGGATCCCCCCAAGAAACTTCTCCTTACAACAGCTCCATCCCATCCATACATGTCCGCAGCATTTACATGTTCCTTTTCTGTGTGAGCGCAGACCGCCATGAAAACTTGCTCACCACATGTCAACTTTCATGTCAGAACCCCCTCCAAAGAATCCCTCCTTGACTATACCCTGATGAATAAATGCTATTTTTGCTATTAACCCCTTCCCGCCACTGTCATTTTTCAATTTTCCTTTTTGACTCACCTTTCAAAGGCCATAACTTTTTATAAGTTTGTAGTTCCATCACTGATACAATGCATTGCAAAATACCAGAACTTCTATTACAGGTGGCACAGAGCATCCTGCAATAGAAGTGCATTGTAGACACGCCTGGGAGTCTTCAAAAGGCTCAATAGCCATGGCAATGGATTCTTGTCCATGGATCTCGTTGCTGGGGCTGGTGATCCACCCCAAAATTGTGGCACCCATCGTTAGAAAAATGGCTCACCAAGGCGCTGGGGGAGTTAATACCCGCAATCAGTTTGGGCACTGGCTGCGGTCATTACCGTTGGATCTCCGCCTTACAATACAGCAGAGACCCGACAGCCGCTCAGCTCCATGCAGGACTTTTTATCTTTGCCGATTTTTGGCCGAATCTGTGATGGAGTTTCTTACGGAGACTCTGATGCAGATGTGAACAAAGCCTTATATGTATGCAAAGAATAAAGCAGATACATGTAGCTACTCATAAGTAGATGTGTAGATACTCTGCAAGTGTGTTTCAGATGCCACAAGAATAAAATAAAAAGGGATTCCCAGCTCCTAGATAAATATCCGGCTACAAAGTAAGTAAAAAGATTGTCGCTGCCAAGTAGTGCTTAATGGTATAAAATCCAACAAAAATTGGTTTGATATGAAAGTCAAAGAAATATATTATGGATCATAAATTATACCACGGTTGTTCAAAGCAGAAATGAAAAATGGAACATGATAAGAAGGTGTATGAAGTATGTCAGAATCTTCACAAGAAGACAGAAAACGTAAAGCCTTTATTGAGACCCCATGGGCTAAGACTGCCCAGATGAATCAGAAGATACAAGAGTTGTGACCGATCTGTAGTTATAGCTCTCCTAAAGACTCGGTGGAGGACTTTTTTAGGATAATTACCAATCCGAAAATGACTGTACAATGGATCACACTCCTGAATATTGTGGCCACTTCAATCAGCTAATCTGAGGAGAGTTGGGCCCCTGCCAATCTGATATTGACATCCTACCTAATGACTAGTCATCAATATTAAATTCCCCCCAAAAAACCTTTTCAATCTGCAGTATATTGTTCAATCCTGCTCAATCATTTGTTGGTCTAGTGACATCGCTCAATAAAAACATAAAAATAATAATGTCTACCTGCAGTTCAGATATATGCTGATGAAGGACGGAGCACAGGAACGCAGGTTTGGCATCAGGTGAGCACTGGATCTTTTCCCAGTTTATGGTCATATTCACGGCATCTTCAGTTTGCTGGAGCTAAGAAAGGGGAAAAGCCAGTAACAGGATTTACATTTATGGTAAGGAAGGAAAAAAGGCATCTGTACAGTCTGGTTTACACAAGGCTAATATAGCTGTTAAAAAAAACGTTAAAGGGGTTGTCAGGTTTCAGCAATTAAATGTTCAAATTTGTGTAACAAAAAGTTCTACAATTTCCTAATATACTTTCTGTGTCAACTCATCAGGTTTTCTAGATCTCTGCTTGCTGTCATTCATTATTTACTTCCAATGGATAAAAATCAGTCCATGATCATGTGATATATACGGTTCACGGTCACGTGATATGTACGGTTCAGGGTCACGTGATATGTACGGTTCAGGGTCACGTGATATGTACGGTTCAGGGTCACGTGATATGTACGGTTCACGGTCACGTGATATGTACGGTTCACGGTCACGTGATATGTACGGTTCACGGTCACGTGATATGTACGGTTCACGGTCACGTGATATGTACGGTTCACGGTCACGTGATGTGTACGGTTCACGGTCACGTGATATGTACGGTTCACGGTCACGTGATATGTACGGTTCATGGTCATGTGATGGACACACAGGTGCACAGGTCATTACAGTCACAGCACAGTAATCAGACATCTGCCTGGTAACGAGCTGTGCACCTGTGTGTACATCACATGACCATGGACTGATTTTTATACACTGGATGTAAGCAAAATGAATCATAGGAAGCAGAGATCTAGAAAACTGTGAGGAATTGATACAGAAAGTATACTGGAAAATTATACAAACAATAACATTTATTTGCAGAAACTGAATAACCCCTTCAGTGTCGTATCTGCATGTGGTTAAGCTGTGTTGCAATCAAAAAACAAAATGACCTCTATTCCAGCTGCACTAGATTTTCCACATTACTGAAACGTAATCTAGTAATGGTATTCTATTAATAGGACAGCAGATACCTCAATTATTTATTATTATAATAGATTTTTTTTAATTGGAAATGCTTATTAAAATATATCATTCTACATATTGTGCTGGCAACTTGTGGCCAAAATAAGCCAGAGGTGCTATTAATGCTCTATGCGTTACTGGCCATCTGTTGTTGGAGAGCATGCTGGTCTGCAGAAATCTCATGTGTGATCATGTTTATGGCCATGTTTGTTGTTACTCAAACAGACAAAATATTTTCGTTACTGTCACAATGGCATGCACGAATTGGCTGCTGTGGTGTTACATTGTTACATCTTTATTCACAGGACCAATGGGCCATGGAAAAAAACCTTCTTTAAGTTAAGGCCCCATGGGACAATCCACAGTGGGAACGCATCAGTTCTTCCCGCAGCACTTTGAACAGAAAGTTCTCTGCGTTTTCCTCCGCTGACTTTCTATTACCATTATATCTACAGGGAAGCCATCGGCGTTTCTGTAGATATAATTTACATGCTGCAATTTCCAAAAACGCGCCGGTTTTGGAAATCACAGTGTGTCCGTGGTTGGTATGGGATTCGCATGAATCACACAATGTGCATTGAAAATCACCAGGAAAAAAAGTTCTGCAAGTCTGACTTTTTCATCAACTGGTTTCAATTTTAAGAACCAACACCAGACGGAGCCCATTATAGTTATGAGACCTCCAATGGGTCAGAACAACGGAAAGGTTGATGCTAGTGTGAACCTAGTGTATCATGTGCAATGACCACAGTGATGTGCTCTGTGTGTAGCTGTATGTGCTTACCTTCCCCGCACAGCTCTGCAGCGTTCTCAATATGCCTTGTACTGCCTCCTTCACTTCCATATGTGGCATCTCTCCATCCACCACCTTAGCTGTTCGCTTCACTGCAGCAGCCATATCTCGACTCAGCTGGTCACCCTGCAAGACTTTCAAAAAGAGGGTTATAAGCGGATTTGTCTGTTCCAATAAAGTTAGTACATAGAGGTTTATGGAAATTTGAATTATCTAGTTATCTAACAATACAGGAATGATCAATGTATTGCTTAATAACTAGGCAGGTGTGTCATTCAGGAATCTGGGAAGCTGGGTCACCTAAGTGTATCAGGGCATGTAGATTTACAGAGGTTGGAGAGTAAAGGCCGGTTCACACTACTGTTGGATGTCCATTATGATAGTGTCCTTAAAAAAAAAACAGACACCTATCATATCAGACATTAATATGTCATTTTTTTTAAGTAATCCATTTAATAGACACATTAGCATCAGTTAGTCTCCATTTTTATACTGTCCGTCTTTTGCGGGGTTTTGTTTCTGCTTTCTGAGCATGTGCAGAAAAAATGTACAGTAAAAATGGACAGTATAACAGACAATATAACGGACACCTTTCTGTTACCCATACACTTTAATGTTAAAAAAAAATGACGTCCGTCATTAAACCATATTTTTTTCATTTACATGTCGGATTTTTTGACAGTGAAAAATGGACGTGATGGATTTGGTGTAAAGCGGTCACTAATGGACACAAGGTAAAACCCCATTGAAATGAATGGAAATTTTAATGGATTTGTGACAATTCTAATAGCGTCCGTTGCTAAAATCTTGTAACAGACAACAGCGACGGATATTACTGACGGTCACCAGTGGTAGTGTGACGCACCCTACCTGGCTGACACGTAATAGCATGTGACTGCATAAGGTATAAGATTACATAGAATATACACACAATAATACGTCATTACAACATAATAAAACCATATAGGATGTGGAGCAGGTACTACAGAAAGCATAATACAGTAAATACAGAAGACTGAGTTATTAGGGAACAAAATCACCCATGACTGCGATATTAGGGCACGACACCACACATGAAGGCGATATTAGGGCACGACACCACACATGAAGGCGATATTACAGTATAATACTACACGACTGCAAGATTATGATACAATATTAAGGAAGAATAGTAAACATGACTACAATATTACGGTATGGTACTACATATTACTGTAATATACTACAATGCTCTCACATGACTGTGATATTACGGCACAATACTAAACATGACTACAATATTACAGCACAATACTAAGTTGTCCATTGCTTGTATCTGTGTGTACATAAGCAATGGAGGAGGAGGATGAATGAAACCTGCAAAATCTCGATTACCACAAGACTACAAGTCACAGCTGGCTCACCTGGTAGATGGAGGCTGTTCTTATTCTTCTACTACAACCACATGGAAACTTAAGAAGAGAAGAAGTCACCAAAACAAAGTATACCAGGATTAGTGTGGTAGTTATCCTAGCAGTGTACGGAGCATGCGCTAACCGGAAGGGCGGAAGTGAGGTAGAAAGTCAGCCCGAGAGTGGCTCTATTACACTTACTGAGCAAGCTCAGAGTGTAAGGGCGGAAGTGAGATGAGACTTGAGGGCGGTAGTGTTTACATCAGCGCTCACTGAGCATGCTCAGCCCCTGCAAAGGAAAACATGATCACGTGACAATCTGAACGCGTAATGTACGGGCAGAAGTGAGCAGAGCAGAGTACAGAGCATGTCCTTGTCCTGTATAAAGTGTAGCATAGCATACAGTATTATCCCCTCTAGTGAAGGGTTCTTGTTTCAATGTTAACCCTTTAAGACTAGGGCTTATGGAAATATTGTTGCATGCAATAGATATACTGATTGCAGTAGCTAAGGGAACTGAAAAGTCTGTGCTCTGTCCTAATGTTTGGAACTTTTTTTTTTTTTTTTTTTGCAATCACAACATGTTTGGATAGATAACACTGCATGTACAGATTCAATGTCAAATACCCTCATGGACTCCATGCTGCTGTGAAAATCTGTAGCATATGCACAGTAGAGTCAGCGTGGATTTGGTCATGGATGTGAGTACTGTATTTTAACTTGTTTGCTTCAATGTTCCCAAAAAATTAGGCTATGTTTACATCAAAACCAGATGCAGATCCGTCACCATACCTCCCAACTTGTTAAAGGGGCTCTATCAGCAAAATCATGCTGATAGAGCCCCACAAATGTGTGCATAGCCTTTAAAAAGACTATTCAGGCACCGTAAAAGTTATATTAAACTACCCCCCCCCCCCGTTTTACAATAATAACCTAAAACAGAATGTGATCTACTTACCGAACGTGCACGATGGGCGGGCATTCAGGGTGTGTCTTCATCTTCATCCACACCTCTTCTTCCTCCAATGTCCTCGGGTCCCGCCTTCCTCCGGCGCTCGCGAACGGACGTTGATAAAAAAAAAATAGCCTGGGCGCATGCGCAGTAGCCGTAGTAGAAGCCGCATGCTACTGCGCATGCGCCCAGGCTATTTTTTTATATCAGTGTCCGCTGGCGAGCGCCAGAGGAGGACGGGACCGGAGGAAGAAGAGGCATAGACGAAGATGAAGACACACCCTGAATACCCGCCCAGGGTGCACGATCCGTAAGTAGAGCACATTCTTTTTTAGGTTATTATTTTAAAACGGGGGGGGGGGGGGGGTAGTTTAATATAACATTTACGGTGCCTGATTAGCACGCATATGTGGGGCTCTATCAGCATGATTTTGCTGATAGAGCTCCTTTAAGGACAGAAAAAGGGAACAAATGTGGGTGGATCTTGGCAAATTTCGCTCCAACCACTTCTAAATGGACTCCGCCCATTCCCATCCATTTCTCTTTGGGTATACCCTGCACCCCACATCTCTCCCCTCACAGTACACCCAAACACCGCACATCTCCCCACCACACACAGTACACACTGCACTCCACATCTCTCCCCTCACAATACACCCATGCACCCCACATTTCACCCCCCACAGTACACCCATGCACCCACATCTCCCCCCCCCACAGTCAACCTTGCACCCCACATCCCCACAGTACAACCTGCACCCCACAGGACACCCTGAACCCCACATCTTCCCCTCACACACAGTCCACCCTGCATCTCACATCTCCCCCACACACAGTCAACCTTGCACCCCACAGTACACCCATGCACCCCACATCTCTCCCATACCCACAGTCAACCTTGCACCCCACAGTACACTTTGAACCCCACATCTTCCCCTCACACACAGTCCACCCTGCATCCCACATCTCTCCCCCACACACAGTACACTCTGCAACCCACATCTCTCCCCCACACACAGTACACTCTCCAACCCACATCTCTCCCCCACACACAGTACACTCTGCAACCCACATCTCTCCCCCACACACTACACTCTGCAACCCACATCTCTCCCCCACACACAGTACACTCTGCAACCCACATATCTCCCCCACACACAGTACACTCTGCAACCCACATCTCTCCCCCACACACAGTACACTCTGCAACCCACATCTCTCCCCCACACACAGTACACTCTGCAACCCACATCTCTCCCCCACACACAGTACACTCTCCAACCCACATCTCTCCCCAACACACAGTACACTCTGCAACCCACATCTCTCCCCCACACACAGTACACTCTGCAACCCACATCTCTCCCCCACACACAGTACACTCTGCAACCCACATCTCTACCCCACACACAGTACACTCTGCAACCCACATCTCTCCCCCACACACTACACTCTGCAACCCACATTTCTCCCCCACACACAGTACACTCTGCAACCCACATCTCTCCCCCACACACAGTACACTCTGCAACCCACATCTCTCCCCCACACACTACACTCTGCAACCCACATCTCTCCCCCACACACTACACTCTGCAACCCACATCTCTCCCCCACACACAGTACACTCTGCAACCCACATCTCTCCCCCACACACAGTACACCCTGCAACCCACATCTCCCCCCAGACTGTACACCCTGAACTCCACATTTCACCCCCCCACACACACACACACACACAGTACACCCTGCATCTCACCCCCCTGTACCATAGACCACACATCTCTCCATTAGAGATGAGTGAATACTATTCGAAACGGCAGTTTCGAATACCACGCTCCCATAGGAATGATTAGGAGCGAGCGAACTGCAAGGGGTTAAGCGGCCGGACGCCGACTGCGTCCATTCATTCCTATGGAGCGAGGTATTCGAACCAGCCATTTTGAATACTATTCACTCATCTCTACTCTCCGTCTCTTATTTACTGCACGGGATACAAAGACACACCTACCTAGTCACATGACTGTCTGATGTCACACAGGTCCTTCTGAATATAGGAGTCAAACTTTACCCTGACTATCCCCCACCCATAACCCTGTTACAACCTTTTAACTGCTATAAGAGCGAATGGGGGGAAAGTTTGTTAATAAGTAAAACACTTCAGGGGCTGAGCAGGACATGTGGTCAGCCGTGCGGGACCGCAGGACAGCAGTCTAAAACCGGGACTGTCCTGCGGAATGCGGGATGGTTGGGATCTTTGCATCACTGGACGTCACGTCTTACTTTTTCATCTGGTGATTTCTGTTTAAAAAAACCCAACAAACCCCATTACAGTTAATAGGGGTCCTCAGGTTCTGTCAAGATGCAAATTCACTGTCAGCAGGGTGCAATATCGCATTGGTACCTCCTGCCCACTGTACCTAGTCATCCAACTCACAAAAGAGTGATTGTCATTCCAATACAAGATGAAATATTGTTTCTTATCAGCTTTATTAAAAGAGTTGTCCGGGCTCAATTTTTTATGGCTTTTCCTGAGGATAAATAGCTGATCAATAGATAAATACCTGATCTCATTTTCAAAAAGTGACATGTTATTTGTAGCTGGCGTTCCATACTGCCCAGTGATAACGCTAAGCTGTGAAGAACTGTACTCAACCAAAGACTAGTACTGGGGTTCGTTCTTCACAGCTTAGTGTCATTGCTAGGCAGTAACCCCTCTGACAGTACAGGGCTATGGACGAGTAATGTCAGGAGGGGTCTTCCTCACACCCCAGCTAGATTGTCAGTAACGTCCTTCTGACAGTGGGCAGAGATGGGCGCTGTTATAACAGCACTGGTATCTCCAGCCCTGGGGCACATAATGGGAAAGCCGACAGTGCAGTGAATTCAGTGCACTGTTAGCATTCTAGCAGTATATAAAAACACGTGCCCGAGGACATGAAACATTATATGTACCCCAGAATGGTGACAAATGCAATTACAACTCGTCACACAAAGAATGAGCCCTTACATAGCTATGTCGAGAAAAAAATAAACTATGGATTTTGGAAGATGGGGAAGGAAATTCTTTTAAAAAAGTCTCTTGAGTTTTAACGTACAAACTACCCTGGATCTTTAAGGGGTTAAAGGGAACCTGTCAGGTGTTTTTTCCCTATATACTGTAACTGGCCCCATCATGTGCAGGATAAAGTAATTCCATTGCTGCCCTTCTGTAATCTTTCTGTTGCAGCAAAATTAAGTTATAAATGTCCAAAAGCTTAAAAAGTCCTATGTAAATTACCCTGAGTAGTCACGGTGGGCGGGAGCAGCTTTAACCTAGTCATGGTGTCCCCCTACTAGTTACACCTCCTGGGCATGACTGACATCTCTTTCCTGACATCAGGAAGTGAAACTGAGGGAAATGTCAACCATGCTCGGGGGATGCGGCTAGTATGTGGACGTCCTTACTAGGCTGCAGTTGCTCTCTTCCCACCGTCAATACTTAGGGTCATTTACATATAACTTTTTCTGCTTCAAAACATTTATAATTTCAATTTACTGCAACAAAAATCTTACAAGGGGCCCTAATGCAAAGAGAATTACTTCATCCTGGACATAATGGGGGCAGTGTATGGTGGAAAAAACACTTGACGGGTTTCCCTTTAAGAGTATGTTCACACAGCGACTTTTGCAGGCGGATTTTGACGCGGAATCTGCTTCAAAATCTTTGTGCAAAAATGGCTTCCATTGACTTCAGTGGGAGGTAGTAGCGGAAAAAAAGAAGCGACATGCCCTAGCTTGCTGTGGATGCCGCGGCTGAGTCAGCGGCATCCACGGCTTGAGACACTCTCCAGTTTAGGCCCATTCATTCGGGCCTAATCGGGAGCGGGATGCTGCAACGGCTAGCCGCAACAAAAAAACATGTAGGAAAACTTTACCACTGTGTGAAGGAGCCCTAAAGGGTTATTCTCATCTTAGATATTTATGATATAGCCACAGAATATCCCATAAATACCCGCTTGATGTGGGCCCACTTCCAGCTATTTGAACTCCTGTGCAAGTGAATGGAAACAGTCTTCCATTCCATGTGTCTGTGGACCTAGGATGAGTGGACTCTCACTCTCAAGATACAATAGATGTAGGTCTCAAAGGTGCATCTATCAAGTATTTTTGGAATATCCTATGAATATGCCATAATTACCCAATAAGAGAATACCACTTTATCTTATTATCAGTCAATAGCAACTCTGACAACAAAGCAGTTTCAGGACTCCAAGGTGAAAGCCTGGCCTAATACGCTGAGTGGGCAAAAGTCATGGGAAGGTACCGGATGCACCCTTAATAGCAGGTCACGCCTCCGCAAGCCCTGATAACTGCAGCAACACGATGAGGCATGGACTCCATGAGGTGTTGGAAGAGTTCTGGACAGTTATTGATCCACGCAGTCTGCAGTGCAGCTCACAATTGATCCTCTGTAGTTGGCACTGGGTCCATGGAGTGGACAATGGTATCCACAGTATCCCATAAATGCTCTATAGGGTTGAGGTCGGGCGATCGGGCAGGCCAAACGAGGGTCATGAGGTCACTGGTGTGTTGATTAAGCGAGTCTCGTGCCACCAACGAGTGATGACATGTTGCATTGTCCTGTTGGTACACACCATCAGGGAACTTCGACACCAGAATGGTGGCAATGATTTGACCCACAGTAGACCATCGAAAGCCCCGTACTCTGTGGAGGTGACGTAATGTCCGCTCATAGAACACTCATGGTTGACTGGTACGCTGATTTACGCGGCTGCCAACGTTGTCTATGCAATATTGCAGGTCCACCTGAGACACTGTTGACCTCGGAAACCCAAATTCCCGGGTAATCTCCAAAATGCTGTGCACCAATTATCATCCCACATTCAAAGTCACTTAACTCGCGACGTGCTGCCATGTTCACAAGACACCTGTCTGGATATACAAATGAATAGGCATTTAGTATGCTCTCAGCCTCCATTTGGGGTGTTCTTCTGGTACGTATGACTACATACTTGCAATCCTTTATCTCAATGCAGATATAAATGCTGACCACACAAATCAAGATTTTCCACCTATAATGAAGACATCAATACTGAAAACCAACAAACATATTTGCTCTCCTGTTTAGTTATCATAGCTAAAAACATGGGAATCCTGCCAAAAGATATTGTTAATATATCATGCTGACGCAGATACTGGTTGAAGCATAGGTTCAGGCAGCTTTAGTTATAAGCTGTTGCGAACACACGCGACTAATCCCTACACAGAATTCGCACCATTTCCCTATTGTTTCGCCCATCCCATTCCATTAGATTGTGTGCTCTTGTGGGCAGGGACCGCTTTCTTTTTGTCTCATTATATGTTCATTTGTCATTTTAATTGTTTGTTACCTCCTCGATTGTCAAACGCTCCAGAATATGTTGGTGCTATATAAATAAAGATTATTATGATTATTATTACCTAAACAGCAGTGACGTTCGTTAACGCGTAAGAATTTATTTGGTTATTCCATTGTGGAAAGGAACTTGTAGTTATTGTTCTGTTTGTTCTGTTGTTTCAGCACAGAAATGAAGCTCCTCAGAATAAAGAATTGTGACTTATCATTTTGTTTATACATTTAGCATACAATAAACCGCAGGAAGGAAGAATAATATATCCATAATGCGACATCAAGGTCGTGTTATTCACCTTTCCATGCAGCGACTCTCTCATAGGAATAGAAAAAGTATACTGTGAACTTGATACCATTTCAGGCCCTTGCCATACATTGGGTGGGTCTATAGAGAAGCGGACAACTGGCCTTGTTTGCATTTTATTGGCTAATAAATAGAGCCTATCTAGTATCAGGGGCCATATAGTGAGGATGATGGGCGACTGTCACCCATAGATTAATGTAATTAAAACAGATATCCCCTGAACTACATGAATACTATAATACCTCTCATTTAGTATTAAATACTTTGGCAAGTTGTAATTTGGCCACTTAACTATATATATTATACTAGCATTTATCCGCAACTTCATCCACTGGTCGTTGTTGGTGGACAATGCCCGGCGCCTGCAGACCCTCGCTAACCCCCAAACCCCTCTTTTGCACCGACCCCTCTCGCATGGCACACCATGAACTCCCATCCCGCGAGGCACTGTACCACCCCCAGGCCATCGAAAGTCATCTTGCATGGCTCCCCCTGGCTGGTCCCCCAAACCCCTCCTCCGTGTCTCCCCTGCCCCAAAGCCATGCGCACCGCACTGTCCCCCCTCTAATCCCTGTCCCCAAAGCCGCCACGCGTGTCCCCCCCCCCAAACCTCACCCCCAAGGCCCCGCAGCCCTGTGCACCTCCCTGGACCCCAAACCCCTCTCCCGCGTACCCCCCTGCCCATACAAACGCCGCTCCTGCGCCCCCACAGTGGAGTGCAAGGCTCCATACTCTGCACTTCCCTGGGAAACTCACATCCGCTCCACATGTGGTGTCCCACAGATGGAGGCCACGTGTTCGCCTTGGACCTGAGCCGGGAGTGTCCAACATCTTGTCAGGGGCACAGACTTTCCCCAGCCGCTGGAGTTGCCGAGCATCGTAAGGGCGATGCAGCATGGCCGAGTCACGCCGGAGATCCCACACATGAGGCGCCATCTTCTTTACTCCGCGCTGTACTGGGCTGCATCCTCTCACAACATAGCATGCACCAATCGGCGTGTGCTGCAAGGGCCTGTGATGACGTCATCTCAGGTCCTCAAACTTACTCCGAAGCAAACTGCGGTGCTTGCGGTTGTGACGCCCGGCCACCCATGGGGATGGTAAGTAGCCTATCATCTATTCTGGCTGGCATTCTATGTGTGTGTGAAATTTCAGGACAAGCCATGCAGCGGTGCAGGCGTGATTGAGGAACAAACATCCAAACACACAAACTTTCACATTTATAATATTAGTAGGATTAGGCCAACTGCCTGTAAAGATTAATAGGCACTTATAGTTAACTTTTACGCAAACTTTGCATGAATGGTACAGTGTATATGGAGAATGGCACTATTTCTGGTCATTATATGACTTACGTTCTCCACTTTATAGCAGTTTTCCTCTTTGCAAGGCTCTATCTGTAGTTTGCATTTCTCTTAGAGCTGGAGGGTGAGACTAGCTGTCATACACTACACACAGTAAGTAGAGGAGAATTGGCTCTGTAACATTTTCTCTTTTAGAAAGTACTCTTAGTACTGATGTGAATAAAGTACATTGTGCTATACTTCCTCTGCTCACTCCTCCCACATCACTCTCAATAGACTTCTATAAACATGTTAAATTTTAGTTATGTGATCTGCAGTGTTACAGATACAGCAGAATTTACAGAGTGATGGGGGAGCAACCTGATAATAGCAGAAGGAGGCATTTTTCTTTCATAAGAATATGTTAAAAAGTTTCTTAAAATTGAAAAGCTAATGACATTATTATAACATTTGTTAGTATTATGCATAAAATATGCTCCCCATTTCTGGCATCCCCTTCTCCTCTATAAACGTGCAAGTCTCAATGCATAACACATTTGTTCCTTACAAAAAAATACTTTTTCAAATAACTTTTCAGATCTCTGTGAAACCTCTTTGAGACGACCACGGGAATGATCTGCTCAAAGAAGATGGCTAGTATGGAGAACTGAAAATCGGTCATAGGAAATATGGTTAGTGTACGGCAAAGAGGTGGCCTTTTGGGGAGATTTCACTTGTGTGTGTAGTGGGTTCTGCTAGCTTTCTAGGACTAGGACACATTATACCTGAGCACCTAATATCCTATTAATATTATAAATGTGAAAGTTTGTGAGTTTGTGTGTTTGGATGTTTGGATGTTCGGATGTTTGTTCCTCAATCACGCAAAACCCGCTCCACCGATTTGGCTGAAAGTTTCCACACTCGATTGCGCAATAGGCTACTTTTTGTCACAATAGCGCACATACGTTTGTGCCAGGACCCCCACAAAACCCAAACTCACACCACCATCTCTGCAATCTCACACAGTTTGGACCATAGCAAGCCACAAAATTCATATTGCCCTCTACAGCCTCGCCCCTCACCCCACACAATCACATATACATATACTTTACCACTTTGCCCCTCACCTTAACGATACTCCAGGAGGCTCTCTTTAACGCTCCGGAGCAGCCATGTTTGCCGACCCCCACCGCTCTGACAATCCGCGACACCGTCCACCCATGTCAATACCCCTAGGCAGTCTAATAAATGCAAAAACAAAAACAAAAAAAAAAGGAAAAAAATAAAAAAAAATAAAAAGTATTACAAATTCAAACCCCCTCCCCCTTTCCCTAGAACACATATAAAAGTAGTTAAATACTGTGAGACACATACATGTTAGGTATCCCTGTGTCCGAAATCGCCTGCTCTACAAAGCTGGACAAATATTTTGCCTGGACGCTTAACGCCGTAGCCGTAAACATACTGAAAAGTCCAAAACCCCTGTTTTTTCACAATTTTCATTATCATACAAATGTCAATCAAAAGTGATCAAACCAATAGCATTTCCCGAAAATGCAACAACTACAAACTACACCCGGCCCCGCAAAAAAAGACATCCCCCGACACAGACAAATAAAAAAGTGACTGATGTCGGAATATGGCAACTTTTAAAAACAAAAAAAATGTCAACACACTACTGGCAGAAAATAACAAATCATACAATGTCGTATATCGAGGTATATTAACTTGAAATACCTCTGTCCCAAAGTCACTATGTACAGTTTATACCAACACCATATAGCAGCTCAGATACAAATTACATTCAACACAAAAGTCTCATGTGCTCTCAGAATTACAGCAAAAGCAAGATACAAAGTTACATTTCATATCTCATACCGTATACACAGTACGAAAACCTTACCCGCGCCTGTATTTACCCACTTCTACAATCACCGCAGACGAACTCGCGGGTACCAGCTAATATATATATATATATATATATATATATATATATATTATATATATATATATATATATATATATATATATATATATATATATATATATATATATATTATATATATATATATATATATATATATATAGTCTCCTTCTCTTATGGTGGCCTGGTTGATCACCTACAGTGTATTGCCTAATTCTGTATCTGACTTGTTGGCAGTATACTATTTTGAGCGTTTCTTATTATTATATGAATATACTCTTTCATGTTAGTATTTGACTAAGGAGACTCTCCGACATACGAAATAAATTCAATGTATGTATAAGTATATTACCTGGTGCCCCTAATATTTAATGTTTTCGAAACATTCCCTCCAAGTCTATAATATAGTCACTATCTTCCCAGACTACTCTGCGCACACTGTTTTAGTAGTCTAAGACAATCCCCCCTTTTGGATGGACCAATTGAGATCCAGGGGTGCCGGTCTCAGACTGGTTGTCTGATAGCAAGAGCAGCCCTTCTGTAAAATGACTACTAAGTGCACTCCTCCCTACTGTGGTATTTTGCCTCCATATGGTCCCTTAGGCTAGGTTCTCCACCTGGGGATTCTGTTCCCCTCTCCGCTTAAAAAATGTGGGGAGAAAAGCACTACAGACAGTACCATTCTCTCCACGTTTCCCACCTTTTTTGGTGGAAACCCAGCGGAGCCCATTATAGTCTGGGATCTGCAGATTTCCGACTGTAACCGCTTTTGTAACGCAGATGTGAACCTAGCCTATATGTATGCTGTATTTATGTGTTTTAGAACTTTTGTAAGTTTACCATAATTCTCATCATATTAACTTTTTTCCAACATGATTATGTAAATTAGCTATTAAAAACTTTTCTGCATGTCGTTGATTTTTTTGAGTCTTTTCCTACTTTTTTATTTCATTTTATATGTGCACTACTTTTCATAATAGTCTGCCTCGGATTTCTAGGACAAATGCTGTCAGTCTAACATAAGCTGCTCCTTTCCCAGGTATCGCCTGCTTATTTTTTATTCTCTTTCAATAGGAAATGGCTTAAAGGGCACCTGGTTTCTCCAGGTCCCAGGGGCAGCTGTCTGGCCAGTGAATGCCTGATTATTTCTTAACATGCTTTTGGCAGAATCTGTTTTCTTCATTTGCCTTTTCAGCTACATTTTCATTGACAGACTCTGGATATCCAGTTATAGAAATGTTGTCCATCCAAATTGTGAGCGGGAACAATTGAGTATTTTCTGTGGCACATGACTGTGGGAAAGTCTTCTTTCGCTATTCAGGCAATTTTCGTAGCGTTGCTCTGAAGAGCAGACATTGAGGAGAGCAAAAAGTACAATTAAGCAACAGCTATTTTGCCATTGAGAGTGTTAGTGTAGTCGGCTTTTCTTATGTCATTTTTTTTTCAAAGTTGGAGAATTAAGAAAGAAATCTCGCTGCCTTAGAGTTCTATGGAGGAAAAATAATTAATAAAAAAAATTCAGATTAAATACACATTTTTATTTCATGGGTGGTTTGTTACTCTGGCAGAGAATTAAAAAAAAAAATTGCTAACACTCCGAGCCCTGCATATTTTATGGCATAATTCCTACAAAAGGGATTTGACCTAAAGGTTGTTGAGCACGACTGGTATAATTATATCTGCATTTTGTGTGTCATGTTTGTCTCAGGCTCTCATAATAAGATGCTTAAATACAAGGAGTTCGCTTTTCTTGAGATGCATGTAACGAATAAATTCTAATCTTCTAATCAGTTGTATGGGGAATACAGCTCCGGCAAAAATATACTTCTTTTCCACAAGAAAATGGGCTTTGTTCCAACTTCACGGTCTTTATCATGCTGGATTTGCCTGGTATTGTTTTGACATGGTTATTGTTACTTAGATTGGAAATTGCATTTTCTGATCATGTGAACTTACATAATACGTTTTCTGTAAATTAATATTGTGCTATGTTAAAGACATGAAAGGCGACTAGGCAACAAAGAACGGTGGCTTTTTTCATTAATTGAAGACCTTTTTAATTATCAGAAGTAGTATTAATTTTCATATATACATTGATCATAGATACTTATAAGAGGGGTCTCTTTTAAAACTCTGCAGCTATGACAGAGGTCCATGACATAAAATTTACTGCTGTTATGTAAATCCCTGTGTCGTGCCCTACATTTTTATGCTTTTCACTAGTCATAGTATAGTGTATGAGTTTTTCCAAAATATTCAAAGAGGCCCTGACACTTAGGGTCCCTTCACACGGAGGAAAATGGTGAGGAATTTGGTGTGGAATTTCAGCGCTGAAAAAAAAGCCTCCTATTGACTTCAATGGGTTCCGCTAGCAGAAAAAGGAAGCCATTCAAGTCAATAGGAGGCTTTTTTTTTCAGCGCTGAAATTCCACACCAAATTCCTCACCATTTTCCTCCGTGTGAAGGGACCCTAATATTGCTCCGATCCTCTGTTATTCCTCCTAGAAATATATAAATACAGTATATTAAAAAATTAATATTTAATTAATATTTCCTTTGTCAAAGGGGTGTGCCACTATACAGTGGGATTGGCCAATATCAGGGTTTGTAGGCACCCAATGATAAGTAACACTATATTTTTTCTGCGCTTGCTCCAGATCCGTAAATTCAACACGTTTTTTATTATGGTTCTTAATATACAATATAGTGTATTAAGAACCATAATAAAGAACGTGTTGAATTTACGGATCTGGAGCAAGCGCAGTTCTTTTTTCATCCATTGGTCTGTTTTTATTCGTGTTCACTTCACCTCCTGGAGGTATTGGATGTTGCTACTGCTGCTGAAAAGCTCCTACGTGCAAGATACCTATTCTCTAGTGAGAATTGAATCCTGGTGGTTTGCTCGGTGAATTTCCTCAATACTATATTTTTTCTGGTACAATAACAATACCCTTCTTATCACGTTCACACTGCCGCTGCTGTCCGTCCTGGGGTGTCTGTGGTAAACCCTGGGGAAACCGGACAGGAGGCGACTTGCGAGCGGTCAACTTTAAAATCCATTTGAAAGGGTTTTCAAAGGTGACCACCCGTGAGTGTTTTCAGTCTCTCCGCCTGGTGTCCATTTTTTTTCCACGACTTTGTGTCCGCAAAAGAAAAAAATTAATGAATTCAAATGAATAGGTTTTAAAGCCGACCGCTCAGAAGTCGTCTGCTGTCCGGTTTCCCCGGGGTTTACCACGGACATCCCTGGGCGGCCAGCAGCGGCTGTGTGAACACCCCCTAACCATAAATAATATGTAGACATATATAAGGTTAAGAGATCACTATTAATTCAGGAAAGCCATTACTATAACTGCATAAAAAGCAAATTAATGTAGGCATTTCTAAAAAAGGCTTAGAATTTTTTTATTCACTGTATGGGGTAACTATCTTTAATTCGGATAAACTGGGTATATTCAAATGCAGCAATACCTAAACCAAATGTTATGTACTCTGCTAGT
Source organism: Leptodactylus fuscus (assembly GCF_031893055.1). Classification (NCBI taxonomy): domain Eukaryota; kingdom Metazoa; phylum Chordata; class Amphibia; order Anura; family Leptodactylidae; genus Leptodactylus; species Leptodactylus fuscus. Next base: position 116,991,771 of record NC_134271.1, on the reverse strand, counting down.
CAGTATGATTGCCAAATTTGACACCAAATTGATATTTTTTTAATGTTTAATACAAGTAAAAAACATTAAAAGAAATATATGTTCGGATTACCATATTGTGGCACAGTGCCATTTTTTATTACCGTCAGTGGAAAGATGTAAGGTGTCTTTTATTTGAGGGTTAGGGGACATAATAAAGGTTTTTATTAATAAATGACATTTATGTATACCATTTTTGAGGGGAGGTGTAATGGCGAAAAAATGTCAATTCTGGCATTTTGATTTTTTTCCCCACTACATTGTTCACGGTATGGGATAAATTCTTTTATATTTTTAGAGTTTGGGAAATTTGTGATGCAGGGTCGACTAATTTGTTGTTTATTTTTGTTTATATGTATTTTTAGGGGAATAGGGTAATTTGATTTTTATATATTTTTTTTAATGTTTTAAAAACTTATTTTATGAACTTTTTATTTTAGTCCCCAGGGGCTTCAACCTATGATCACTAGATCGCTTCTACCAAAGACCATAGTATTGCAGTCTATGATAAAATCCCTGTATTAGGCTAATGGTCCCATGTTGCTTTTTTTGTTGCAGGTTTTGCTGCGGTTTTTTTGAGCCAAAGCCAAGAACGGCTACTAAAGGAATGGGAAATATATAGGAATTTCTTATACTTCTATCTTCTGCTCAATTCATTCCTGGCTTTAGCTCAAAAAAACGCAACAGAATCTGCAAGAAAAAAAGCTGCGTTTCCACAACGTGGGGCTTTAGCCTTACTATTGAGGCCTGTCTGTGGCAGGACTCAATTGGAGTATTGCTATGACAGGTCTTAGTAGGCTCCTAGCTGCCATAGCAACTGAACGGCTTCCGCAGTCTTGATGCGCAGGAGTTGTATCATACCACAAACTGAAAGTATTCAGAACCCTTCAGGTGTCATGGCCGTATCTGACAACAACCAAGGGGTTACATTCCTTGCTGAGCCATCTGGTCTGACTCGTTGACTTGACTGCAAGAGATATCATTGTGTATTCCACAATTTGTAGATTTATTTTCTTGGTAAATAAAGCTGTTTTAACATTGTTGGTGACTTTCTGTTAGCTATAAGTATGTCACAATAACTGTATTGTGCCATTCATTCTCCCCAAGACGGCAGATAAGCCTCATTGACTGCCATAGGCAGTGGGAGATGTTGTGGCTGATTACGGCTTAGTAAATACGGCCCCTAGCGAGTACGACTTAGCTTGCGGTTACATAGAGCCATCATATCTCAGTGCCCTTTACTTCTTACCTTTCAATTAAATCATTGCAGGAAAAAATGTCAGCGTTATAATTTTCATTTTACAGGCAGGATGAGTTTAACTGCTCCCAGCCCACATGTCGAACCTCAGAGCGCTTGGATAGAAGCAGATTTCTTTCACATAAAACAAAATGTAATTTGGAAATATTTGGCTTGAAAGCTAAATTGCATGCTGGTGAGCTCCCAAGGTTACATTTGATTGAATGGGTGATAAGGAATAAAAGGAAAGCGTTTTATGCTCAGCTCTGTAAAAGCCCTGAGTGGAATTTGTAAAACAAATGTTTATGAACACCAGAATAGCGACTCGACAATAGTAATTAAGTAACAGTGACAAAATAAAGTTCATCTAATCACTGCATTCAGGTCCTGTTATAATAAGGCGAATAATTATTTATAAGGCGCTTTGCAATCATTAAGAGGTTATACATTATAATTACCCAATTACAATTAGCACTGAATTTATCTGCCTCAGCAGGGTGAGCGACTGGCTCAGTTGGATAACATTGTAACCAGTGATCACAGGGTGAATTTAGGTGCTTTTTGTGTTGGGGACTAAGTCTATGGTGTTTTTTGGTAGCTAGTAATTAAATCATAGGGGTCAAATACCTGGCACTGCTGGGCGAGACTAGGTGCCATGTCTACCGAAATTGGCAATAGGGTAACCATGAGGTTGAGTGTAATTGAATAAGACATGGCATAATGGCATGCTGTCTGATACTACTATAGCGTAGCAGAGAATAGGTGTCACATCTGTTGGTGGTTTATTAGGTTACTAGTATCCAGTGGTGGTAAGGATTAGGTTCAGTATAACTGAAGAAGCCATTCAATACTAATCCTTCTATAACTTGGGAGGACATAGGTGTCATATCTGTTGATGGTATTGGATAAGGTTAGTAGTAGAGATGGACAAACCTCTTGAGATTCGTTATACATATATTCAGGACCAAAAGTGTGATTATTAGTATTATTATTATACTCTGAGGTACCATCAGACCCCATAGTATTACAATCTGAGGCCCAGAGGAGGTGCGAAAAATTAATAACCCTCCCTCATCTCCCCTGGGTTCCTTACAGTATCAGGTGTTCATTACCATTTGTCTTCCATCCTCCTGAGTGATATCATTGGCCGCAGGGGACCACTGAGGCCCAAAAACAGGTCACTGATATCACTGATGAGACCAGAAGATACCTGAAATCTAACACTGGAGGCCGGTTGGATAACATTGTAATCACAGGGTGAAGTTAGGCACTTTCTATATTGGGGAGTTGTTAAGCAATAGAGGTCAAATGTCTGGTACTGCAAAGAGAGACTTGGTTCCATGTCTACCAAAATTGGCAGTAGGGTAACAATGAGGTTGAGTATAATTGAACAAGCTATGGTACTGCTATGGCTTGGGAGACTATAGGTGTGACATCTGTTATCGGTGGTAGATTAGGTTACTAGTATCACTAGTAGTAGTATTTATAGCCAGTGGTGGGATGGATTAGGTTGAGTGTACGTGAACAAGCCATTACATGCTATTACTCTTATAGCTTGGGAGAAATACAGTGGTTATGAATTAAGTTAGTAATTGAGATGGGCAAACCTTGCAAGAATAATTTTATAATTTTTTGTTACTGAAAGTTCTATTATACCCCACTATATAATAATATGAGGCCCAGGCGAGGTGTGGAACATATAATAGACACTCATATTCCCCTGGTGGGGGGATGCATTGGTGTTTGCTTATTCCACCATATTATAATTTTCCGTATTAACATGCCGCTCACGGAAAAAAGTAGCCTGGCGGTCTCCATAGACCACCATTGTGAGGGGGCGGATTATGACGTGGATTCCACGACATAATCCGCCCCCTCTGTGCCCATGTGAACTAACCCTTATATTCACATTTGACAAATGTATATTGTTTATGAATATACATACATCTGTTTGGAGGACAGATAAAGGGCAAATTAATTTTAAAAAAAACAAAAAAAACTCATCTGTTCCCAGTGCTTTGTGGTATGCCACCAAGGTCCTGCTCAGGCTTGTGGCGGGACCTTATTGCCAGAACTCCTGGGTCCCATGTGACCACTGCGACCAATCAGCTGTCCTTAGTAAGGAATGCGTGGCACATCTGAGTGAAGTCAATGGTCTCTCTCCAGTGACCACTAAGGCCACTGATTGGTCTTTGCAGTCATGTAGAGCACAGGACTTCCAGCAACGAGGTGCCAGCATGACCATGAATGGACAAAAGAGTACCAAAAACAGGTTGAGTGTGCTTTTTTTTTTTTTTTTTTTTTTTAATTTTATACCTCCTCCCATCTCCATGTGGTTTTCTTAAATTCCTGAACAACCCCTTTAATATTGGCCAAGAATGGAATTAGACTTTGGTCATTCCTAGAAAATGTACAGCAAGTTCCCACTTAACCCCGATCTCTCCAAAACATCCTAAAAGCTCTTAGGAACATGTTAAATAACTCTAAATAAGTTCTACCAGCAATACAATAGTCTGACATATGATTTGTGATAATTACAACACATTGATCTTTTAATGGCATATTCATAAGCAGAGTTCCATTGTTGTGAGGTAGAGGAAGCGTTTCATTCTCTTTCCCATATTGTAATATGTCGTTGAAGGTTATTTGGAGTGAGGGTTATATAGATGGTGCTTATTCCTTTTTACAGTTTCGTTTTTTATTCAGATAAGGCTACGAGGGGATGTTTGAGAGGTGATATGTTATGTGCTCTTGAAACAGCATATATTTGTAGGAATTTGTAAAATTCTTCTTTTGGTAAGTTGAAGAGGATAAATCTGACAAACATCGAAGAAAGTTGTTCTGACATAATTGTTTAAACCATATTACTCCAAGGGGTGTTCAGGTATCGGTACTTAAAGGCGACCTTTCACCACCTGGGGCACATGCGGTTATATATATCGCTAGAAAGCCGACAGTGCACTGAATTCAGAGCACTATCGGCTTTCCCGTTCTGTGCCTCCAGTGAAGAACTACCGTAGCTCTTCACCATCAGAAGGGCGTTTCTTCCAGTCAGTCAGGAACGCCCTTCTTCACAGTAGCGTCTATTGCACTGTACTGTGAGAGTGGTGAAGAACGCCCCTCCCTCTCCTCAAAGTACTTGTCCATAGACGAGTACTGGGGGCGTTCCTCTCCGTTCAGCGTCATCGCTGGGCAGTAAGCAACAACCCCTCTCACAGTACAGCTCTATAGACGCTACTGTGATGAAGGGCCACTAAAATCTGCCCAACTACCAGAGGCAAGAATACTTGCTGCCAAAATCACCACAGAAAGATGATCTCAATAATCCCATGTGTCGCCACCCTGAGGATCCAGGGTCCTCCCATTACTTTCAATGGAGTCTTAATGGGGTTTGCCAATTTAAAGAGGACCTTTCATGTCCTCTGGTCACATGCAGTTTGATACACCGCTAGAAAGCTGACACTGCGCTGAATTCAGATTTCCCGTTTTGTGCCTCTGCTGTAGTCAGGAATACCCTTCCTCACAGTAGCGTCTATTGAGCGTCTATTTTCCTGACCAAAATGGCAAATGTCAGGAAAACAAGAATCTGGTACTTTTTTTTTTTATCATGCCAGGGGTGTCTGGCAACTGCTTATTCTTATCTCCCTATTGAGAACACATGCACACTTGACCAAGCCAAGCATACATGTGCAATAGATAGGTTTGCTGGGAATAAATATTGAACAAGCAAGTATGTCAAATTTATGTATGGTCAGCTTTATGATTTAAAGGGTATCTGAAATTCTATTAAAACTAGAAATATGTGCAAAGTCTTCATACAGGGTATATTTCTGCTGCCTCATTATGGCTACAGCACATTGTGCATTTCTGTCTAAGGCAGATGTCCTCTATCCATTACTACTACTACTGGCAGTAACTGGTTTCTGCCAGGAGTAACTGTAAGATAGCTGAGAAAAAAACTAAAGAGAACATAATATAGGAGATCCAAGGATACTGGAATACAAGTAAAGGGCATGATCCAGCTGAAAAAGAGAAATCTGAGCACAATAAGGAAAGTTTCTTACTGTCCCTAATATATCATTAGTAATAACACAGACAGCTATTCAGAAACAAATCTACTCACTTTGATCTCTGAGAAACTTATGTGCAGTATGGAAGCAGGAGACGCTGTACAGAATGCTCCCCTCTCCATTCACTGAGTGAACAGCTACTTAGCTAGAAGAGAGACACCTAGTGGCAGAAAATTCAGATGTTTTCAGGCAGAAAACAGCAACATTTGTAATGAGAATGTACTACATTTTGGTCCAGAATCACATGTTCTATTAAATGGGAATTAAGTTGCTTGAAAAGTTAGCCAACATTTAAGGCTTGTCAAAACAGCAGTGAATGTGAACAGGTCTGTTGTTACTCTGTGTTTGCTTGAGCCAATATAAATTGTAACACGCCAGAAGTTTTACAGATTATGTTCTAGTCGTGCTGAGATACGAGATTGTTTTGAGTAGACTTATATGATCCATAAACCTTTTAGTAATGGAAGAGTTAGCAGCTTCTGTCACTTTAATGAATGGGAGATTTCTGAGCACAGGTTACACGGCATTCAGGGAGCTTAATCGGGCGTAGCTGAGCTAATGGCAAAGTAAACAGTATGCTACTGCGCAGAGAGCTTTCTACCCTCTAATGGGGTGTATTATGTTAAACTGCTCTTAACTGTTTTATCATCAGCTATGTCACAATTTACTTCTTAGGAATTCATTCAGATACAGTGCGCACTTTTCATACTGTCAGCTCGGATAGATTTGGCATTACATGAAATAAGATGGGATATGAACATGCTGCGGCGAACTGGGGATTAAAAAGGATTGTTTCTAATTTATTATTGTCACTTTTTACCTTGTCTTTTACCATTATTTTTCTGCTCAAAAAACAGTGACAGCTACTGTGTCTGAAGATGAAGTCCAGATAAAGAAATTCCTTCTGTTGTCTCCCAAGTCCTGTCTGCAAACCCTGCAAAGTAAACTTAAAGGGAATCTGTAAAGTTGAACATGTTGACTAAGCTGCAGACAGTATGTTATAGAGAAGAGGTGAGCGGATTCATATATAGTTTTTAGGGAAATATTCAGTATAAACTGTAATCCATTTATATTGCTGTGTTCATGCTGAGTCTAGTGGGTGGTCCTATTGGTGATTGACAGCCATCTGTGGATACAGAAATAGCTCTGTCGCCCACTGGATTCCAAATTCCAAAATTTAATTTAACTAATTAAAAATTCTAGTAATATTTTTCCCATAAATTTAAGTATCAATCTGCTCAGCTCCTCCTGCTCTATAATATGCCGCATGCAGATCTGACTGGATTTTCAAAATGACAGATTACCTTTAAAGGGATCCTATCATAAAAAAATCATTTTTTTTTATCCCTAACATGTAGGAATAGCCTTAAGAAAGGCTATTCATCTCCTACTTTTAGATTTCTTCTCTGGGCCCCCGTTTGGTATATAATGCTTGGGGACCCCACGAATGGAAACCTATATGCATTAAAAAGAGTTTAGCTAAGACACCACACGGACCCCATAGATTATAAGGGGGTCCATGTGGTTTCTGCACAAAACATGCAGAGAGAAAAGTGTTGCTTGCAGTACTTTTCTCTCCACGTGATTCTTGTGAACACTGAGCAGAAACCACATGGACCCCCTTATAGTCTATGGGGTCCATGTGGTTTCTGAGTTAAAGCCACCATGATTTTTTGATACATGATTCAAAATCATTTTGTTAATGGCCGGGTCATTTTGGAGGTTTACCTATAAAACTGTCAAGCCGTTAACAGTAAGTAATTAATAAACTATCAATTTTTATCTATTAGAAATGTATCTATTATCTACTGTTACCTATTAGTGGCTTGTGTCCCATGCACATAACCATAATTTTTGTCCATGTAAAGCAGATCCTATTCCTGTCTCTTTTTACGTAGCAGCTCAGGCTAGGTTCATGTCTGTGTCGTACTCTTCGCTTCATGCAGGACTATTTTCTCCACCTCTATCAGTTGAAATTGATGGCCACCTGATGGACCCCATTACAGTCAATGGCGTCCACCAGTTTTCCATGGGTATCTGTAGTTTTAGCAGTCTGCTTCTCCATTGTTGAGGTTCCCCAATGGACCTGAAGAAGGGATAGCAGGCACTAGTGTGAACTTAGCATAAGACCATCTATTCTGATGATAGATTCCATGAAAAACACATACACCACATAGAATAGACAGAAAACACGGAATCTATTTTCCATGGACTCGCAAATGACTACAGTTGTGTGCAGAAAGCCTTCCAAGGTCATATCGTGTCGGGTCAATTTGTCAAGTATGTTGAAGAACCATGTGATACTTTTGTTTGTGTCCTGCTGCTAATGTGTTCTCCAGTACTGCAGCATGGTGGACATACCCTTGTAATATTCTGCTGATAAGTATATTAGAAGCTCTAGATCTGTAGATTTCTTCCTGTTATGTTTATTAAGCTGCAGCTTTCCTCACTCTCCAGGAACAAATTGCTTCTTGATTAGTTCTTAATTACTCCTTGATTGTCAGCTGCTGCCTGGAAGACTGAGGAAGACGCCGCCACTAGCTTTGCCTTTGTATGGTGCCCAACTTTTTTTTTAAGTTTGAGAAATTAATAAACTACATTCCTAACATAATAATGTATGGTTGTAAAACCTAAAAGTTTTAATGATATTATATTAAGCAATCAGTAAAAGGCTGCCTATACACTTTCAGGTTTTCCTGTACAATTTTTGAAGCTAAAACCAGAATTGATTTTGGAAGAGAAGAGAAGTAAGATCTGTTCTTTAAACAGGGATAGGGTAGGAATAAATGAGGCTACTGTTGCACCCTTGCCGTGTCTGAACCCTACCCATTTGACGTGGCTTGTGGCTACATGCTATTCCTTGCAACAGTGTGCAGTCGTTGACCACTGCAGGTCGGTAGGGCCTTGGATGTGGAGTTCACAGGGTTGCATCACTTGTCCTTACCCAGAAACATTTTCTCCATTTTTTTGGTTTCAAAAAGTACATCATAGTATATGTGTGATGCTACATAATCTAGAAACTTAAATTCAGGCTATAGGAATTTGCTAAAGGGGTATTTGCATTTTAAGATGCTATCCAATGTCGATAGGATACGGAGATAATTTGCAGATCAGTGGTCATCCAACCACATAGACTCCCACCAATTGAGAAAATGGATGAGTTCTCCTGATCGGTGAAGGTCACAGCATTCAGGTTATTCCCTATCCTTTGAATAGGAGACAACTTTGTAAGATAGGAAAACCCTTTAAAGGAACATTTTCCTGTTTATACTTCCACTGGAGATGTGCACACCATCACAGCTTATGCTCCCAGCTGTTGCTCTATTTGGTGCTGTAGAATGTGGGAGCCTTATTTTGGTTTTGTAGCATTATAGGACAGGGGTGGACTCACTATTCTCTGAAGTGGAGGGGGTTTCAGTTCTCTGGATTACACTTGCTCTGTTATACTCTGCTAATAGCACAAAGATAACAATGAGTTCACTGCGCATCCATTGTCTCTTCTAGCAGCACATACTTTTTTCCTCTCCAAACCTGTGTAATGTAACATACATTTACTGTGACTATTATTTGTTCTGCATTTATATTAAATTTTCGGCAAATCACGTAAAAAAAAACAGCTATTTTCTGGCACAGGGGGTGCGGAGGAGAACATGTAACATGGCGGAAACCCTTGAAAGCCACGATCATGTTTGATTGCGGCTTCCAAGGGGTTAAAACCTGTGATTGGAACTGTGCTCTGACCGGGTGTTAGGTGTCAGTTACAGCAAACACCCGCTCTCGATGCCATGGGTGGTCACAAAGGGATTAAAGGGTTGTGACATCGAAGGGCTGGCAGTCTGCTGATTTATCTGAATGCATGGCATTGTGGGTGATACTGCGTTCCCAGACTTCCTTTTCCCCACGTCATAACATGCAGCAGCCATTTTTAGAAAAATGGTTATTCGTTACCACAAAGCGTGAGGAAATCCAGATTTGGTGCGAATCGAATATTCCCTGAAATTCGGATCGAATTCCACTTTGCTCATCTCTAGAAATAGATATTAAGTCCTTGGCCATGATTTTTTTCTAATTTATTTTTTTTCATTTGTTGTTTACAGTTGTTAACAGTGTAGTGTGTAAACCTTTGTAAAGATGTTGCTTGATCGCATGAACTGGAGTGGACATTTCCGTTTCCTACTATTTTTCTCTATAAAGCAAGGCCCCACGTTGTGGAAACACAGCTTTTTTTGGTGCAGATTTTGTTGCGGTTTTTTAGCCAAAGCCAGGAGTGGATTAAGCAAAAGGAAAAATTATAAAAACTTTATATATATATCTCCCATTCCTTTTATAGCCATTCTTGGTTTTGGATCAAAAAACTGCAACAAAATCTGCAACAAAAGAAGTTGTGTTTCCGCAACGTGGGGCCTTAGCCTAAGACAAACAACAAACATAACTGAATGGCAGATAAGGCTGGTAACAGGTGGCAAAACTTCAACCAAATGTACTATAATGTTCCAAGATTCGGGACTTCTGATACTATGTAAAATAGCAGGCAAATGATATCTAGTATAAAATATTTGATATCCTGGGGGGGGGGGGGGGGTAGATTTTTTCTTAAACCCTAAAGAGCTTTATGTCTGAAAATAGTCAAACCTTTGTAGTGGAAAAGATTGAAGATTATTTTTTAGTTAGTAGAAATACTAAGCAATAACTCCAGTAAGTGAAAAGTAACAGCTCAATTGGTAACAATAAAATCCATATGTGACAATGTGACTTAGAAAATAATTGTGAAAAAGTCGTAGATGAGAAATCATTTGCCCATCTCTGTATAATGAGACGCGGAGTTAACTTGAGTGTCTGAATGGTGTTTGCCTCTCAGATCTCGCTGCTTGAGTTCAGGAGGGTGTGCTCCGGAAGTGAGCCAGTAAAGCATGCACACTTGGGGTTGACCCACATCCAGACCATCTAAAGTCTCACACTGAGCTTTTCTTCTGGCCTCCTTTACCCAGTCAAAGCTTAATTTGATACAATATTGGAAGAGGTAGCATAGTTGTCATTTAATGACACAGTGTTGGCCACTTTCCAGTCTTACTGGTGAATCCATTGCTAAAAGAACACTCCTTTTGTATCTGAATTTGCATACCATAAAGAAGGAAAGACACCCATTTCTCTCTATGTCCACCGTGTTTTAGAGGATTTGTGTATTTCCGTCTGCTAGATTTTCCTACTCAGAATGGCAGCTATTGAGAGTAAGAAATACAGATGTAGCCGAGTTAACCCGAACTGCTAATGTGTGATATCTTATCAGACATGGCAACAACAACCAATAAAAGGTCATTGAAAAATGTTTCTCCAATGATGTTTCATTGGTTGTTGTTGTATTGCAGAAGCTACGCCATCTTATTTTTACTTACATCTTCTATCTTTAGTAGGATAAAAACTATGTTTTTAAGCATTTTAACCACTACAATGGTCACCTGATACTTCATGAATTCATTTACATGTTGTGCATTTTCTTCCTTCTTGGCAGTGACCCCTCTAGTTAGGTCCGGAAATCTGAACCAAGTTCTAATTTTTATAAACTTGATTATTTTTTAAGTTTTTTGGTTATGTATTGCCAAAATATTCACCAGTGCTTTACAAATGTTGTCATGACACTGTGCCCAGCAGGGCTTACAAGCTACGTTTCGTATCACCATGTTTTTGGAGCATGGGAAGAAACTTTTTCGTACCTGGAGCAAAATTGTACAAACACAAAGTAGATATTATTGCAAAGAGTACATTTCACTCTGGAAGACTGACCCTGCAACATACAAGTCATTGGTTTTATTGGGTATTATGTAATGTTTCATTTATCTTATAGTGATGCTGCAAGGATGCAGAATACCTAGGTGGCATGTATATTGCTGCCGGCCGTGACAGAATGGACCTGGAAGCACACGGATGTCATCTGTCTGCCACCTGTGCATTGCCTATGCTTCCGTGGTTCCATTCATTGGGGGCAATGAGTACAGCAGGAATAGGACCTGTCCTGAGTTTTGCAGCATGGGAAATATACTTGTTGCAATAATATCTACTTTGATCCTGAAAAGGCAATCCTGTCTATTAAGCCAAAATTCTACAATAGGATCAATAGAAATGTTTTTCTTGAACTGGACAACCCAGTTTCCTAAGGAGTGTGTCAAACAAGGTCAGTTATGGCTATTGGAGATGGTAGTAGTGATGTGACTATCAGATGATCACTACCATCATAGCATGTCTCTGAGAGAACAGGGATTTCCTAACTCTGCAAAAAAAGTCATCTGGGGTCCCTATAGGGCATATATAATACTAGCCTCTGCCTGCGACTTCGTCTGCGGGTTGTTGGCGTCGATGATCCGCCTATATTTAGCAAATTGCTGCCGTCGATGATTTGCCTGCTCCGGCATTTCGACAGCTGTTAAGCTGCTGAACTTGTTCCTCACACTGTGCCTATGATTTTTCCGGCATCTCAGCAGCTCGCTGGGAAACCATATTCATGAGCATGTTCTTGGCGTTGATGATCCGCATGCTCCGGCGTTTCAGCAGCTCTCAAGCTGGCCTTCCACTGAACTTGGTTCTTGCACTGTGCCTGGGATTGTTCCGTCATCTCAGCAGCTCGCTGGGAAGCCATATAATGAGCATGTTGTTGACGTCGATGATCCCCCTCAGCTGCGCTTGAGAAGAACTCTGTGACTTCTGGCTCCTTCATAGCTGTCATTGTTTGCGACACATTAGATTCTCTTTTTCCATGTTAAAAATTGGCAAACTGCCAATTTGGATTAAAGGTGTTTGCCCATGTTTGTCAGCACTGGAGCAGATCAGATAATATGCAAAGTTGTCTACACACTGAGGGTTAGCTTGTGTTTACAGAGATAACAGCCCTGGCTGAGATAAGGTGCTGCTAAGAGCTCTTTAATATAGTATGTGAATATAAATTCATAACAGTCATGAAACCATGTCATTTACCGATATAAAAAGTAGCCTATATTTTAATCGAGGTTACAATCTATCTGTGTGCCAAATTTAATTCAAATCCACTCAGCCATTTTTACGTGATTGAGGAACAAACACAGAAGCATCCAAACATACAAACTTTCACATTTATAATATTAGTAGGAAGGATAGGATATAATGTAACACTAAATGTGGGAAACGGTCCCAGCATTTCTTCCATCAACCAGGAGCATAACTTGAGGGGGTGCAGAGGGTGCGGTCCCAGGAGCATTAGGGGGCCCATAAGCACTGACATCAGTATTGAGATTGCATCTTCCATGTGGCCCATAAGTCAAGGAGACCCACAGATTCCCCTAACCACACTAAGGAGGATTAAACTTCTTAGCACCTGTAACCATCACTATCAAAAATTTGCTGTAGGGATGACCTAGGGGACCCTGGACATAAGATTGCATCGGGGCCCACAAGACTTTAGTTATGTCAATGCCCTCAATACTTTAATGATAGACCTATTTTACCCCTTAATGACTAAACCATTTTTTGCGCCTTTCCATCGTCACTGTCCAAGACTTACTATAACTTTTAATTTAATTACATAACTCTTTTTATTTTCAGTAATGTTATTATTAACAGGAAAAGTTGTAGTTTTAACAACACCATATACAGTACTCATTATAAATATCTCATTGACTAATTTTTATTAACTATTCATGGGAAGAAATAGAAAAAAAACTGCAATTTTGCCATAGTCTTTTATACTATAAATTTGGTAAATTTTATTCACGGGTCGATATGATTATATTGATACCAAATTTGCATAGATTTTTTTTCAATTTTAACACTTACAAAGTAAAAAATATTTTTGTTTTATTTGCCAAAGGAATTGTGTGAGGGCTTGTTTTTTGCAAGAAGAGCTGACATTTTTATTAATACTATTTTGGGGAACATAACATTTTGTGATTGCTTTTTATTATGTTTTTTTCAGTGACTAGCAGGCAAAAAAAAACCCCCATGAATTCTGGCATTGTTTTCTAAGAGTTTTTTTATGCTGTTTTCTTTGTTGGTAAACTAACAGAGTTGTATTGCTTGGGTCAATATGAATGTAGCAATATTCAATATGTGTGTCATGTTTGCTATTTTTTTTTTAAATTTTTTATATAAATTTTTGTTAAATATTTTGGGACGTAGATTTTAATATATCAATATGATTTTACTTGTGGTGTTTTACTTTTAGGCTTATATTTTTATACAATTTTTTTAGTCCCCCTGAGGGACTTTAACTTTTGATCTTCTGATTGCTTACAGAATACATTGTACTATCTATGTACTGCAATGTATTAAACTGCCATTGGAACAGCCTTATGGCGGGTTCACACCTGCGCTCAGTCTCTGCTTTTGGGTTTCCATCTTCTGCCGAGAGAAACTGGACAGGGGACGGAAACCTGTCGGTCAGTTTTCAAACCCATTCACTTGAATGGGTTTGCAAAGTGACTGCCCGTGAGCGTCTTCTGCCTCTTCGCAGCGAGACAGTTTTTTTTTTTTTTTTTTTAACCAGACACAAAATCCTGTATGTACGACTTTGTGTCCAGTTAAAAAAACGGTCTCGCCACAGGAGGGGAAAACTTTTCAAGATGCTGCACTTCTTGAAGATACGAGATGTGCAGCACCAGAAAAAACGAATACTGGAAGCCTGAGCTAGCATTTCTTCTGGAGTGTTGCTAAGGGCTCGTTCACATCTGCGGCCCGGCACTCCGTACTTAGGTTTCCGTTTCCTGCCTAAAACACAGGCAGGATACGGAAACCTGCAGGAGACTTTCTCACCCATTCATTTGAATGGGTGAGAAAGCTGTCCGGCCGTGCGCGGCGGTGAGCGTTTTGCGCTCTCCGCCGCGAAACCGGGTTTTATAATCCGGACACAGAGTCGGACATGCAGTACTCTGTGTCCGGATAAAAAAATCTGGTTTCGCGGCGGAGAGCGCAAAACGCTCACCGCCGCGCACGGCCGGACCCGGTCTATGGTTTCCGTCTTCTGGCATGCAGAAGACGGAAACCATAGAACGGAGACCCCAGACGCAGGTGTGAACCCAGCGTATCAGTATGTCAAGAGTGGGAGAAGAGGGTTGCATTGACAATTCAACACAATGGACAGTACTTTCAACACACTTTATAAGTGGACAGAAATGTGTAAATAACTCATGAAAGAATAAAGTTACGTTAAAACCAAGCACATCATTGTTTTTCTTGTGAAATTCTCAATAAGATTGATGTTTCACATGACCCTCTTCCCATTGAAAAAAACTAAAGTTGGATCCAAAATGGCCACCATGGTCACCACCCATCTTGAAAAGTTTCCTCCCTCAACAGGAAGTTGATATCACCACCCATGTAGGGTTCTTCTGTCCGCTTGAAAAGTCGGACATCTTCTCTTGCGGACAGGGAAGGAAGGGCACGGAGTGCAAAAGAACGCACCCGATGCCCATTTAAGTGAATGACAGGTGTCACGGACACAGCTAGTGTCCGCTCCTAGTGTCCGTGACAGATTTTGAGCGGACACTAGGAGCGGACACTACCTGTCGGACACCTACGGTAGTGTGAACGCCCCCTTAACAATGGACACAGAACCGTCATAAATCCGTTAACATTCCCATTGATTTCAATGTGATTTTATGTGTTGTCTGTTTTGCCCATTAGTGTTCATTTACACCAAATCCTTAACATGTCCATTTTATTCACACACATAACAACGTGGTGTCCAAAATATTTGTTTCTGTTCAAAATAACGAACCTTTGACGGCAAGCGTCCTTTATTTTTTAACATTAATGTGGCTAACGGACAACAGATGAAATCACATTATGAAATCTTTAATACTTTCCGTTATTACTGTCCTTTTTTCCGCACATGCTCAGAGAGAAGAAACAAAAAAAAAGCAAAAAAAATGGACACTAACTGATACTAATGTGTCCATTAAAGGGATCAGTTAATAAAACAGGCACATTAACATTAGTTAGTGTCTGTAAGGCTAAGTCCCCACGTTGCGGAAACACAGCTTATTTTGTTGCAGATTTTACTGCGGTTTTTGGAACCAAAGTCAGGAGTGGATTTAACAGAATGGAAATATCTAAGAGCTTCCAATCATTTTCAATCCATTCCAGACTTTGGCTCAAAAAAATGCAGCAAAATCGTCAACAAAAAAAGCTGTGTGTCCGCAACGTTGGGCCTTAGACTCAATGTCTGTTATGATGTGTCTGTTTTTTTTGTTTTTTTTACAGACATTCTCAGAATGGATATCCTATGGTAGTGTGAACGCCCCCTAAGTGGGAGCATGCTACATTGACCACCATCATATATAGTTACATAGTAGATGAGGTTGGATGAAGACATCAGCCCATCAAGTCCAACCTATAACCCTACAATCTCTACAGTGTTGAACCAGGGGAAGGCAAAAAAAAAAACCCCATGAGGCTCATGCCAATTGCCCCATTTCAGGGAAAAAAATTCCTTCTCGACTCCAAATCTGGCAGTCAGTATAAAAACCCTGGATCAACGTGTCCTTAAAATCTAGAGTCCATAACCTGTTATATTTTTCTCTTCAAGAAAGGCATCCAGGCCCTCTTTGAACTTGTTCAGTGAATCCGCCATCACCGCTTCTTGGGGCAGAGAGTTCCAGAACCTCGCTGTTCTTACTGTGAAGAATCCCCTTCTATGTTTCTGGTGAAACCTTCTCTCCTCCAGACGTAGAGGATGTCCTCTTGTCACTGTCACTGGCCTAGCTAAATATTTCAGGAAAGCGGTTGTAATTATCTTTCTCATTACATTGCTTCATGGGATTTTTACTCTTGTCCTTGAACGTTCAATGTTCTTCATTCCAATACATACTGCCTACCCATACATGATACCTCTCCAATCTGGTCTAAGATCCCTTTAACAGTGATGCAGGGCCTATTCACTTGGAATGCATACTTCCTTAGTAGGTAAATATTATTCTACAAAAATATTAATGTGCTATGTATGAAGTAACTCCAGTGAAATGTTACTCATTAAGGTCTTTATTATTGCTTTAGTATTAATATTCTAGTAATTTGTATACTTTTTGTAACAGGAGAGATTATTATTATTATTATTATTATTATTATTGTTATTATTATATTGTTCCTTTAATTTTTGATTTTTGTACCCGTGTATTGGATTCTATTTAGTATTAATGTGATCAGGATTTTGATGGTAACCTCCTGCACTTTAGCTATAACACCCATAGGTAGAAAGACTATGTCAGTCTGTCATTTTTACAAGAAAATGTGCTGCCTCTAAAGCTGCCAGCGTGTTCTTTTCCTAATAATCCCCATGCAAGCATAAGAACCTCTTTGTTACATTTGACACAGTTACAAGTAGCAAATGAAGGGATGTGTCAAAACAGAAATTTCCCTTGTGTTAATACATGTCCCCCACTGTGCTTTGTTAATCCCTTTCTTACTTTAGGACATTGCAAAGTCTTGTGAGATCCTCTGCCAGTAGCTGCTGCGTAGATTCACTTAATGGGTTTCTAAAGTAGGGAATTATAGTGCAGCGGTGTCTTTTGTTATATGACGGACTTCATGGTGTTAAAGGCATAACCTTGACACTGTCAGTCGCTTTTGACATATACATCTTTGTTATGTTGTGCAATGTGGCTGTTTGCAATTTATTCAGTCATTATCTCCTTCTATACTTATTAATGTAGAGTAACCAAACCCCTTTAGAGTATGTTCACATGTGACATACGCTCTGGATTATCGCTCTGGATTCGCGGTCAGAAAATCTGAGCTTATTACAGTAGATGAGATTTTAACAATTGCGCTACACATGCCCACAGAAAAATTTAGATAGAAATTGATATGTCGCATGGATATTAAATCTGCAGGTTGTCAGATTTGCTGTGGATTTCATATGTAGAGGGTAGAATTAATGCAAATCTTCAGCAAAATCCTTGACAATTTTCACAAGTAATTTGTAGTTTGCTATGGCTTCTGCGACAGATGATGTAGAAAATTATGGCGGAAAATTTGTTTGTGTGAATTTACACTAACGCTGGGGACACAGGATGGACACTACTGAATTTCTGTCACAA
Organism: Leptodactylus fuscus; assembly: GCF_031893055.1. Taxonomy (NCBI): domain Eukaryota; kingdom Metazoa; phylum Chordata; class Amphibia; order Anura; family Leptodactylidae; genus Leptodactylus; species Leptodactylus fuscus. The sequence goes on along the minus strand of NC_134271.1, from coordinate 116,974,387 downwards.
ACCACCTAAAATCTGGTGAATTTTGTTGTGGTATAGCTGCAGAAATCACTACATACATTTGGCCCCTGCTCCAGTTGTCTCGGGTTTGGAGGCTGCCTTATCCAGACGGCATGTTTCAGCTCCTTCCAAAGATACTGAATAAGATTTAGGTCAGGGCTCATAGAAGGCCGCTTCAGAATAGTCCAATGTTTTCCTCTTAGCCATTCTTGGGGGTTTAGCTGTGTGTTTTGGGTCATTATCCTGTTACAAGACTCATTACCTGCGACTGAGACCAAGCTTTCTGACACTGGGCAGCACATTTCTCTCTAGAATCCCATGATAATCTTGAGATTTCATTGTACCCTGCACAGATTCAAGACCCCCTTTTCCAGATGCAGCAAAGCAACACCAGAACATAAGAGAGCCTCCTCCATGTTTCACAGTAGGGACAGCGTTCTTTTCAAGATAGGTTTCATTTTTCCATCTGTGAACATAAAGCTGATGTGCCTTGTCTTTATAAGATTCAAGTTATTTCTGTGACCATTGTGGGTTTTTCTTTAGGGGAACAACAATTTTGTCACATGCCATAACACAACACAGATGCACAACAAAAATATCAATGTATCTCTATTGTGTAAAAATTGCATGTGACATGTGACTACACCCGTATGCGACATGTCTGCAAATTCACTGTTTTTACAGGCCAATGACAGCTCTTAAAAAGTTTCACGACAGTAAAGGGGCATTCACACTAACGTTGTTGTCCAACAGTAGTGTCCGTAGCTACTGTCTGTTCAAGATTTTAGCAACGACGCTAGCTGTGTCCGTTACAATTTCCACTCATTACAATGGAATTTTATCTGTTGTTCTTTAGTGTCCATTTGTGTCCTTTAGTGTCTGTTTGTGCTCATTTTTTCAAGCGGACAAAAAATACTTCTGTGCGGACACCAATGGTCTTGCAACTTCTTTGCAATTTTATGTTCCGCAACATTGTGTAGCCTCAACCTTTGCCTTGCAAATGTTAAAAGATGTAGGTTAATCCTTCAGCAGTGATCGACATGCTATGGTTTTATAACCTCTTTGTACCGCAGTTTTTAGTCACAGTATGTGGATGAAGTTTGTGGACACCTCCATTATGCTGCTACTGTGGCTCACGAGTATTACCGCATGTCCCCAACCATTTCACTCCTACCTTTTTAAATGCGTGAAAAAGGGAAACTAAACCCATGTTCCGACTATGGAGGAAGCAAATCGAGTGGTCGGTCTCCTTTAGTCAATCGATTTGTGAAAAAGAAAAGGTCGCGTTAACCAGTCTGGGATGAAAGGGTTAATAGAGTCATTATGATTTGCCTACGGGACCTGTCAGGGTACTGGATGGAAATGAACTGCACTCTCTGCCTAGAGAAATGATTCCGCTGTCACCGTGCGGCAGCGTGCAAATATGAGAGGAGCCATATAAATGCAAATTATTATGACATTGTTATTCTAATTAAGAGGACATCCATCCATTCACTCAGAGCTGATTAAATTATCATCTCACTCCTAAAGCCTGGGAGAATATAGAAGCAGCATAGCAGTAATGAAATAGTCTCTCTCCACTTACAGCGACATTTCATCTTAACCAGGAAAATCGTCCAATTCTTACTTGAATCTGAATATTTTCAGGAATGTATATTTGTCCACTGGTATCAAGTGATCGGTTGAATGTTACTCGAAGGGCAGACTGGTGACCTAAGGCCAGGGTCATGCAGTGACTTTTTGAGGCACTGCTGATAGGGGCTAGGTCCTGGCTCCAAACCAGTTACCCATGGTTAGATAGTGATGTAAAAATTTGTGTTTCATCTGCAATTGAACCCGGGGGATATAAGGGTTGAAATTCTCCCTGGAGACCCTTTTAATAATTCAGCCTCATTGAGTTTCCTTTGGTTCTTATGGCCACCTTTGAACTACCATTAATATAGCAGAACAGCAGATTATATACAGAATTAAAAAAAGAATGAAAACCAAAATGTATTAGTATCTTATTTTATTTAGGTGGCTGGTACAAACAAGGAGGAGACAATGGAGGATTACTGGGACACATCTCCATTGGAGTTTTTTGACCATTTGGCTAGAAGCATACAGGTTGTAGGTTGGTTGTTGCCCTCTTTTGATGCCCCTTTTCAGTGGCGTAACTAAAGTCTTGTGGGCCACTGTGCCATCTTTTGTCCAGGGTCCCCTACCTTATCCCTACAGCGAATTCTTCATAGTGATGGTTATGGGTGCTAAGGATTGTAATCATCCTTAATGTGGTTAGGGGTATCTGTGCGTCTCCTTGGTTTATGGGCCGGATGGAAGCTGCAATCTCAATACTGATACCAGTGCTCCTGGGCCCCAGTGCGACTTCACCCTCTGCACCCCCTCAAGTTACGCCCCTGCCCGCCTTTATGGTGTAGGATATTGTGCCAATACTACTGTAAAATGTCCAAGACACTTTTCTAATTCATTAAACTAGATAAGCTTTGGCCACCCAGTCTTAATAAATGCCTTGTTGTTTGGTACCATAAATTCGTGGTCAATTTGTATTCCATGCTATGGACTCTGTCTAGAGAATATATCTCAATAAATTCTGAGCCCACTGATTGTATAGACCACATTGCATAGTGGTGTGTAAACTGTATGTGTGTTACATTCGTCCTTACAGACAGGAGATATACAAGTATCCTGTATCTGGAGGGTTATTGGTAAATTTTATATTTTTGGACTCCTGTTGAGACATATTGAGAATGGAAGAAACCACTAGTATACGACCGAACTATTACTTAGCCCTTGAACAGAACAGCTTACCCTTTTTAGTGCCTTGGATGTCACTTGTGTAAAAACAAAAACATGTTTTTTAGAGTAAAAATTAATACAGTATGATTCATGAAAAAAGATGACATTTTACAAAAGCCCTTGAGGACACACAGATCAAAACAACTTTATCACATCCAAAATGTCAATAACATTAGCATAAAATACGATGAAAAACACTGCCAAAACTGTCATTACTGGTCAAGAATGGAAAATGGAGGCGGACACCAGCACAGAATTTATGAAAATTAAAGAAAACCTGTCACCTCTCCTGATATGTCTACGTCAATAACTGTATTTACTATAAAGTAACAATTCTGAGAACTCTACATTTTGTTGTTCTTCTGTAGAGATGAGCGAGTAGTACTCGATCAAGTAGGTATTCGATCGAATACTACGGTATTCGAAATACTTGTACTCGATCGAGTACCACTCTCTATTCGAATGGAAAAGTTAGATGCAGAACCAGCATTGATTGGCCGAATGCTATACAGTCGGCCAATCAACGCTGGTTCTTCTCCTACCTTTAGGGGTCTTCTCTGTGCAGCGTCCCCGCGGCGTCTTCCGGCTCTGCATTCACTCTGCCAGGCATCGGGCCTGGGCAGAGCCGACTGCGCATGTCCGCTTGTAGTGCGGGCATGCTCAGTCGGCTCTGCCCAGGCCCGATGCCTGGCAGAATGAATGAAGAGCCGGAAGACGCCGCGGGGACGCTGCACGGAGAAGACTTCTCGGAGGATCCAGCCTGACCCTCACTCGTGGACCTGGTAAGTATAATTTGATCGAACGTTGTCTACCCCTGAAACGAGCATTTTCCCCCCATAGACTTTAATAGGGTTCGATATTCTATTCGAGTAGCCCAGTAGGGGCTACTCGAAATGAATATCGAACCTCGAACATTTTACTGTTCGCTCATCTCTATTCTTCTGTTATTCTGCCGAGAAATGTATGAATAACTTGACAAATGGTTGTTGACCATTGGGGTATGCCTCTACAGACTCTAATACTGTCCCAGCAATGCTCAGAGTGTCAGACTCTAGAGAGATATGTTTCGCAATTGTTTTTACATGGAACTATTTTCACTATATACACAGTACAAGGCAAATGTCTTAGCTAGGTGTGGAAAAAATGCTGTAAAGTAAGAATGCTTTCAGAAATAGAAATGTTAATAGTTTATTTTTGTTAATTAACAAAATTAAATGAATGAACAAAAGATAAATCTAAATCCCATCCATATTTGGTGTGCCAACTTCCTCCTTTGCCTTCCATCAATTCCTCTCGGTAAACTTGCAGACAGTTTTTGAAGGAACTTGCCATCTTGGAGAACTAACCACTAGGGTTGAGCCGATCCTGAGATTTCAGGATCGTTTTTAAAATCCGATTTCCGATCATTTTCCATGATCCCAATCCTGATCCCAATTTCGATCCCAATGCAAGTCAATGGGATTTTTTTTAATAATCGAAGATTGGATTTTAAAAACGATCCTATTCACTACACAGCATGGAGTCTAAAAATTGAACGCTTTAATTGTTAGACTCCACGCAGTGTAGTGATTGAAAAAAATCCAGGTGTCCACTTACTTTCACAGAAGCGCTGCTGCTGATCCGGTCCCCACTGTTCTTGCTCCTCTTCTTGCCTCGCTGCCTCCGCCTCCCAGGTTAGTGTTACAGACCTAGGAAGAAGGCGGGGCTTGTGGCTTAGGAGACTGTGGGCGGGAAACATGAGTGCTCCCCTCCCAGTATCAGCCCACACTCTCTTAAGCCACAAGCCCTGCCTTCTTCCTAGGTCTGTAACACTAACCTGGGAGGCGGGGGCAGCGAAGCGAGAAGAGGAGCGAGAACAGTGGGGACCGGACCAGCGGCAGTGCTTCTGTGAAGGTAAGTATTAGCTACTAGAGATGTTAGCTAGTCTCCCATTCGAAAGAATGGACGCAGCCGGCGCGCATGGGGTTAAGCGGCCGGACGCTGCAATCGTGAAATTTACTCGATCGCCAATCGGAATCTGATCTTTTCCGATCCCCATCGCTCAACCCTACTAACCACAAATTTTCTGTGGATGTAGGTTTGCTCCAATCCTTCTTTCTCCTAATGTAATCCTAGACAAACTGCATGATGTTGAGATCAGGGCTCTGTGGGGGCCGTATCATCACTTCCAGGACTCCTCCTCCAAAGGGCAAAGATCACACCAAATATTGATTGGATTTTCATTTTTCTTTTGCTCTTTGTATTTTGTAATTGACAAAAATAAACTATTAACCCTTGTATAAAGTAGGAATGCTTTCAATACTGTGGATTTTTTTTCCACCCATGCCTAAAATATTGGCACACTACTTCATGTTCATCAAAATTCACCAGTCATACCTGAGCGTCTGTCTGCTCTTGAGGGCTAAAGTGATAATACAGTGGAACTAGTAGAAACATATCATGTAAGTGTTCAGGATAAGACATATATTGGGAATTTTACTCTATATGCTGGAAGCAATTGAAGAGGTCAATGAATAAGAACCTGTGTCTGAAGCCCTATAAACAGTTATTAAATAATAGCCTGAAAAATGAAGTTTGCTTACAAACTTATATTTACAACTTATCCCTTGACCTTCCTCAAGTAGATCAAATATTTTTAACAGAGGACAGCAATTGTTTAGACCATTATTTGACATTAAGGTGCATTAGCAGTAACAGAGAGTCGGACAGGACCAAAATTGCTTTCAAACCACTTATATGCTGTTGTATGGCAGCTTACTGACATGGTGAGAGTAGCTTTTATGTGACAAAGTGCAGTCTTGCTGCTAGGAAAATCAACTTTAATTTGTATGTAAATCAGCTGTTTGGTGCACCCAGGGCGGGGCTAATAAAGGTTGAAAGGTCACAATGTATGATAAACAGGTAAAAACAGGTGTTTCCGCAACAGAAAAACAATCAAGAGTGAAATCGACATTTTTTCACTGTTTTGCCTCACTTAAAATTTGAGTAAAAAGTGAGCAAAACATCAGACATTCCCCAAAATGGTGTAACTAAAAAGTACATCTGACCCTGCAAAAAAAGACTCCATATGCATATACGGAAATATTAAAAAAAGTTATGGGTGTTAGAATAAGTTGACTCCATTATTTCTTTTTTTTTTTTTTTTTCATAGTTTTCTATTTTTTAAGTAAGGGGTTAAAACGATAAAAAAGCATAAATGTGGTATCCCTGGAATCATACCAACCCATAGACTGTCATTTTGGCAGTACATTGAACACTGCAAAAACAAAACCCGTAAATCACACAAATGCAGTTTTTCTCCAATTCCACCCCCTTCTGCATTTTTCCCCCAGTTTCCCAGGACATCGTACAGAATAGTAAATGGTAACATTATGAAGTACAATTTGTCCTGCAAACATTAAGCTCTCATATGTTTCTGTGAATGGAAAAATAAAAAAGTTAAGGGGTTTGGAAGGCATGGAGTCGATAAGCAAAAAATACCTGTGGCTGGAAGGGGATAATATTGGTCTGAATCTAGACAACCACTTTAAATCTTTTATTGCAACGTTCTTGATCCAAAATCCAGAAAAGAGCTCCAATAGGGCATAAGCTTTGAACTCGTAAGGCTCTGAGTTTCTTAATTGACAGAGGAGCCCCATTGAATATCACAATATTTCTACAGTGTCCATATTAGGACATCCTCAGATATCAGAGTCAAACATCAGATTAATGCTAGTTTACAGCTCTGATACCTGACTTCTGACATCTGATTTGTCTGACACCTGACTCTGACACCTGACTCTGACTAGTGACATCTAATACCTGACCCTGATACCTGACTCTGACACCTGACCCTGATACCTGACCCTGACACCTGACACCTGACTCTGACAACTGACACCTGACTCTGATACCTGACTTTGATACCTGACTCTGACACCTGACTCTGACAACTGACACCTGACTCTGATACCTGACTCTGACACCTGACTCTGATACCTGACTCTGACAACTGACACCTGACTCTGATACCTGACTCTGACACCTGACTTCTGACTCCGTCAGAGATCAGACTCAGGCATCACATACAAGCCAGCACATACACTATGCCTCCCAATGATTGTCCAGGATTACAGAGCCCCCTGCTGACACTCAGGAGTAGAAGATACAGTGTATATAGGAGCTGCAGGCTGAGAAACTCAGATGAGACCTGATACCTGACTTGTGACTCCTTCATAGATCAGACTCAGGCATCACATACAAGCCAGCACATACAATGGTGGAAACTTATCAAGTGAAATGCTCCAGAATTCTAGTATCATTTTCACCAAATACACCCTGTAACATGTTGGGCACCACATTTATCAAGTGTTTTAAATACTTTTAAAACTTGTGAAAAAAGGGGCGTAGACTCACAGTAAAGGGGCGGGACCTACAACATTGTGCTACAAAAATTCACCAATAAGCTCCAAAGAACCTCAACTAATATTCCATAGGAGACCCTGCTGCAGATTTTACCAAAAAAAATCATCAGAGAGAAAAATCCTGCACAAAGTAGAGGAGGAGTAGAGCTGATTGGATGAGACTCTTGCAGTAATTGTCATTGACAGCATCTCCACCAATCAGAGCTTCTGAGGGAGGAACGTTCCAGACTTCAGCAGCTTTATGAAGTTACCTCCCTCAGAAGCTCTGATTGGTGGAGATGCTGTCAATGACAATTACTGCAAGAGTCTCATCCAATCAGCTCTACTGTGATGTGATGTCTGAGTCTGACCTCTGAAAGAGTCACAAGTCAGGTATCAGGTCTCATCTGAGTTTCTCAGCCTGCAGCTGCTATATACACTGTATCTTCTACTCCTGCAGGGGGCTCTGTAACCCTGGCCAATCATTAGGAGGCATAGTGTATGTGCTGGCTTGTATGTGATGCCTGAGTCTGATCTCTGACAGAGTCAGAAGTCAGGTGTCAGAGTCAGGTGTCAGAGTCAGGTGTCAGAGTCAGGTATCAGAGTCAGGTATCAGAGTCAGGTATCAGAGTCAGGTATCAGAGTCAGGTATCAGGGTCAGGTGTCAGAGTCAGGTGTCAGGTATCAGGGTCAGGTGTCAGAGTCAGGTATCAGGGTCAGGTGTTAGATGTCACTAGTCAGAGTCAGGTGTCAGAGTCAGGTGTCAGACAAATCAGAAGTCAGGTATCAGAGCTGTAAACTAGCATTAATGTGATGTTTGACTCTGATATCTGAGGATGTCCTAATATGGACACTGTATATTTCAATACTTTTCAGAGCCTCTGACTCTGAGATGGCTGTAACATCTCTGCCTGTTCGGGTCACTGCACCACCCTCTGCTCGCATGCTGCGGCGCAGTAGGCGTGTGCAGTTTGAGAATCTGCTTAAAGTTTTTAGTTGCACTGTGTGAACACGGCTCTAGTCCTTAATTGGATTTGCACCACACCCGTCTTCTGCCAAGGTTGCCTCTGTCCATTAAGTGGTTAATCTGGCCTTGCCCTGTGATTGACAGCTGCCTTTCTGTGAACTCCATGGGCAGGTTCTTCCTCCCTATTTAGCCTTGGTTCCCATTCACACCAGTGCTTGTTATTCCCGTGCGCATACCTGCTCTTACTGTCCCTGTTTTGCTTATACTATTATACTTGACTTTTGGCTTTTTTCATTGACTATTCTCTTGACTCCGATTTGGCACTGCATCGCTCTCTTGTTACCGAACCCTGGCTAGCTGACCTCCCTTTGTTGTTGTTCGTCTTGTCTGCGTTTTGTGTTTCACATATTCAGGGAGGGATTGTCCTCGTGGTTGTCGCCTATTACCTAGGATAGGGCCTGGCAATAGGAAGGGAAAGCGGGGGGCTTCAGCTAAGGGCTCACTGTCTCTTGTGCCCCTCCCAGGGTTTAACAGTTCTGGGAATTGCTGTCTTAGCAATTCCCTTACATAATAACAAGCCCAAAAACCTACATCCATTGCTTCCCTACAGACAGCATGGATCCTATTCAGTGCTTTGCAGCCAAGTTGGAAGGTTTGACCGGCCTGGTAGCTGAGCTAGCTAAACAGGTTCAGACCTTAACTGACGCTGCTGCATCATCCCCAGCTGTTTTGGCACCTTACAAGGTCAAGATGTTACTCCCGGATCGTTTCTCAGGGGACCGTGACAAATTTGAGACATTCAGGGAGTCTTGTCGCTTGTATTTTCGGATTAATCCACATGTGACTCAGGCCCAAATGGTGGGAGTGGTTATATCTCTGCTACAGGGGGATCCACAAGCTTGGGCCCTTAAACTCCCTCCTGATGCTGATGAGTGGTCTGATGTGGAAAAAATTTTTAAGTCCCTGGGCTCTATCTATGCTGAGCCAGACCACATTGCGCTTGCGGAATCTCAACTCCTCACCATGCGGCAGGGAAAACGCTCTGCAGAGGAGTATTGCGCAGAGTTCCGTAAGTACAGTGTAACTGCAGGTTGGTGTGAGTCAGCTCTAAAGGCTCACTTTAAAAAAGGTTTGTGTGACCGTGTTAAGGAGCTCTGGGTTGGTCACCCAGATCCCCCGACACTTGAGAAAGCCATGACTTTGGCGGTCCGTATTGACCGCAAGATCCGAGAAAATTTAAAAGAGAGAGTAGGGTCTGTTGCCTCCAAGTTTTCTGTCTCTTCCTCTCTCTCCTCTGAAAAACCTACCTTTCCTCCCATCACTTCTGGTGAGGAACCCATGCAACTGGGAGCTATGGACGCCAAGACACGACGAGAGCATCGTCTCAGGAATAACCTGTGCCTGTACTGTGGTTCCTCTGGTGATGTCATCCGAGACTGCTCTATCAGACCATGGTCACCTGCGCAAAAACTTCAGTGCCTGAGTGGTAATCAGAAGAACCACTCAGGCAACCAGGTATTTGGTGGGAATAACAATAAGATGATGTTATCTGTGTCTTTGTCCTCTGGGGACAGATCTGTTTCTGGCAAGGCCCTAGTTGACTCTGGGTCTGCAGCAAATTTTATTAAATATTCAGTTGTTGAATCTTTGGGCATTGAGCTTTTGCCACTTGATACACCTATGTCTGTTACTGGAGCGGATTCTACTCCACTGGCCAGGGGTAAAGTCAGGTTTAAAACCCCCTTGATCTCTTTGCAAGTGGGTTCTACACATTCAGAGGTCATAAGCCTTTTTGTTATGGAGAATCTCTCTGCTGATGTTATTTTGGGGTTCCCTTGGCTGAAGCTCCATAACCCTATTTTGGATTGGGGTAAAAAGGAGTTGGTAAAGTGGGGAGATCATTGCTCATCCCACTGTATTGCTTTACATTCTGTAGATTGTGTCAGTGAGGAGAAGGTCTCAGCTACTAAAAGTTGGGAGCGCTCCTCCAGTATTAAAACCTGGTGGTATCAGAAACGCCGGATGAATAAAAAATGTTTGCCTGGTTCTCAAGCGTCTGTGATTCAAGCAGAACCAAAATACAAGGCAGGGAAAACTGCCTCTAGAACTGGTTTGTCTGGTGAGGGTCCGGTGGCCCCTCATAAAAGGGGGGGTACTGTAACATCTCTGCCTGTTCGGGTCACTGCACCACCCTCTGCTCGTGTGCTGCGGCACAGGAGGCGTGTGCAGTTTGAGAATCTGCTTAAAGTTTTTAGTTGCACTGTGTGAACACGGCTCTAGTCCTTAATTGGATTTGCACCACACCCGTCTTCTGCCAAGGTTGCCTCTGTCCATTAAGTGGTTAATCTGGCCTTGCCCTGTGATTGACAGCTGCCTTTCTGTGAACTCCATGGGCGAGTTCTTCCTCCCTATTTAGCCTTGGTTCCCATTCACACCAGTGCTTGTTATTGCCGTGCGCATACCTGCTCTTACTGTCCCTGTTTGCTTATACTATTATACTTGACCTTTGGCTTTTCTCATTGACTATACTCTTGACTCCGATTTGGCACTGCATCGCTCTCCTGTTACCGAACCCTGGCTAGCTGACCTCCCTTTGTTGTTGTTCGTCTTGTCTGCGTTTTGTGTTTCACGTATTCAGGGAGGGATTGTCCTCGTGGTTGTCGCCTATTACCTAGGATAGGGCCTGGCAATAGGAAGGGAAAGCGGGGGGCTTCAGCTTAGGGCTCACTGTCTCTTGTGCCCCTCCCAGGGTTTAACAGTTCTGGGAATTGCTGTCTTAGCAATTCCCTTACAGTGGCATTCACACAATGTAACGCGGTGTTGATTCTGACACGATAACTTGCGTAAGAATCAGAGCTGCAAAACAGAATCCCATTGACTTCAATGTGTACGTGCATTAAACGGAAACCATTGAAGTCAATGGGATTCTGTTTTGTGGCGCTGATTCTTACGTGAGTTATCATGTCAGAGTTCTCGCTACGTTACATCGCGTGAATGCCCCCTGACTTTTTTTTTTAATATAAATTCTTTATTTATAGAAAATATAGACAAACAATACAAAAACAGAACAGGCCCAAAGCAGCAAGGGCAGTAAACATCAAATAACGGAGAACAATGGCAGTGAAAAAAGAACAAAGCGGCACAGCCGGTGAGCCAACTGATAATGATATTGTCAAAACTGACAAAAGGGAGAAGAGGAGAAAAGAAGAAGGGGAAATAGAGGAAGACAATACAGAAGGAGGGGGGGGAGAGAGAGAAAGAGAAAAAAAAAAGATGGGGAGAAAGGGGGAAGCAAACTAAGCGGCCCCAGTCACCCTTCCACAAGCACAAGACCTATGGATTTTCATTCAACTCAACAGGTCTCTATAGGTCCGAGTACTCTGGAAGAAAATCCCTGGTGTCCAGGTGTACATGAAAGACTCACACGTATCTCCGAGAGATTCAGTAAGATCCTCCATGCCCTCAAAGTCCTCCACCTTGCAAATCCAGTGGAGAAGAGAGGATGAGATGGGCGATATCCAGAGCGCCAGTATACATGCTCTGGCGGCATTTATCATGTGCTTTAAGGAGGACCTGCAATAGGTGTGAAGGGAGTAGTCTGAGTTGTGGAGCAGAAAGAAGGCTGTCATGTAAGGGAGGGAAATTTGGACTCTATGGACACAGTCCCAAAAATCCCTCAGCACAGCACATTCCCAAAAAATATGCAGTAGCTTCCCTCCTCTGTGCCACAGCGCCTCTAACTCACATTTTGTTTATTATGATGAGGATTGGCTATTAGTACCTGCTACAGGATCATCTCCTTGTGGTGTCTATGCTGTACTACAATCGACCATAGACATCAAATAACTGTCTTGTTTGACTTAGACCTACTGAATCTTTGGTGACTTTACTCAACCAAGCGTGTATTTTTTTCACTGGAGAAAATTGAAATCACTCATTCCTGATCCTTTCTATCTTACATGTATCAGGGTCTCCTGAAAATTTGCCATGTTGGAGACAGTTCAGGAGATCCGAATACACATAATATGGTTGACCAATGTGTATAGCCAGCTTAAGTCACTTTCTTTCAAATGGATCTGCAAAACTTTGATCATGGGTGTTAAAAAGTCTCAAAAACTTCTTTAAAATATAAATGGATAAGAAGTAATTTTGGAAGTTACTTTCTAAAGAAATTCCAGAACCAAATATCATATCACCTCGATTGTTTAGTCGGAACGCCGTGATGAGTTCCTATGATTACATTTTGTGTTAAAACCAGGAAAATCAACCTGAACGCTGATGCTCTTAGACACTTACCCTGCCATGTTTCAGTCTGTCAAATACCACCCTTAATGTTAGAATCCTTTCCTGATTTACCGCTAGATGCCACTGAGATCTCACAGATGGGTGCAAAAAATTCTGAGTTATCTCATGTTTTTCTGAGTAAGACAGCAATTGGCATGTAAAAATTGTTAGAAGACCTCAGACACTAGGTCATCATCATCATCATCATCATGAAGAACTGTCCTTGTTTATTATGAAAAATGATGCATGCTTTTATAACACAATAAAATGCTACACATAACTTACACAACTCATATGAAAGATCTTGGAATGAGACAAGTCAAGTTACTTATAAACCATATATTCTACATGTAGATGGACCTGCTGGACCTCTCGTCATAGCTTCTCAGAAGTAGCAGTTTTACCCGGGAAGGTTATGAGAAAGCTTTAGTCCTGTCTTCATATTGATTCTGCTGGACATCACACCAGACTAAAGTTGTCCTAGATAGAAATACAGTAGGTCCAATGAAAAATATCCAGATGAACGCTCATTTTGCTAACCCTAGTTATATACAGTACTGTAGTGTGGTTTAGGCAGACATGGCAGTTTTTGTCAATTAGTAAAACAAATCCAATCAATATTTGGTGTGACCTTTGCCCTTTGCCTTCCATCAATTCTTCTAGATACACTTGCAGACAGTTTTTGAAAGAACTCGGCAGGGAAGTTGTTCCAAACATCTTGGAGAACTAAGCTCAGATCTTCTGTGGATGTAGGCTTGCTCATATCCACAGACATCCGAGACAGACTGGATAATGATGAGATCAGGGCTTTGTGGGGCCATATCATCACTTCCAGATTTGGTTTAGTTTTCACTTAATTTTGTTAATTAACAAAAACTAGCTATTAACACAGCATATTTACTTTTGCATTTGTTTCACACTTTTGCACAGGTGTTACAGTCATTCTAACTGGCTCTGTTCTATGACATCAAGGAAAGGATGAATAATCTTTCAGGAAACTTTCTGGGACCATACTTTAAGGATAGACAAGTTGTAGACTTAAGACCAATGTGTACAGACACCTTAATATAAGACTAATGGCAATATGATGTCTACCTGCAGTTGCATCAGAGGTCTAAGCTAGTGTATTGGAGTTCTAAGAGTTCCAATCAGCTACCTTATATAAGCACAAGACCACTACAAGCCAAGTCCTGCCAAAATCCTTGGGTTCAACCAACTTAAGTTTATTGTGATATCACTAGTACCAATGATTTCCACTAGTATAATTCTACTTATATGGACAGTTGTTAACACAGATTTTACAATTAATATTATTTATTATAATTTAATTATTTATCATTTATTCTTGATCATTTTGAGTAATTCTCACCGTAGATCTTAAAACATAAAACACTTAATAATCATATATATATATATATATATATATATATATATATATATATTTTGTCAGGGTCTGGGGTTGCTAGGTGGGGTGGCATAGACACACAAGTCCAGTTAGTCCAAAACAAAGGTAGAGTTTATTTTCACTCAAAAAGGTAGTGCAGCAACAAAAGGAAACAATACAAAAATAAATACCTGCCCGGCTAGGCGCTAACTAAACATAGAATAGGTTACCTCACCTAGGATAACAGAAATCAAAAGGCAGTTGAATCACTCAGGACACAGCTCCGAAAATATGACCTCTCTCTGTGGCTCTCCATCCAAACTCTGCCAAAGTGTTGCTGCTGGAGCTGGCTTCTTAAGCCTCCTTGATGAGGAAACTCTCTGCAGCTGAGTCGCTGCCAGAACATCCCCAATGTGTGGACTGGAGGGGGGTGGTATGACAAGTCCCACTACCAACCTACTTGTCATTCCTAAAAATCCAGCCCAGTACTGAGCATTTACCAAACTGCTCAGCAGACGAAAGTTGTCTGCTGAGAACAAACATTCCTTCTGGAGTTTTCTCATCTCACCCACCTGAGTAGTCTGGGTGAGATGTACACCCCCTCCATTACCTGACCAGCTATCGGCTTGCAATATATTTATATGAGTAAATCAGCCTTAAAGACAACTTGTTACCTCTCCTGACATGTCTATTTTAGCAAATAATTGTATTCTCCATAATATAACAATTCATTCCTAAATTACTAGGAGGAATAAGGGTAAATTCAATTTTCCGTACCAGAAACCGGGTAGCCGCGACTGAAAGCTGGCGCACTGCACTGGCATCCAGTCGCGCACTCCACTCTGAATGGGCCTAGTCGGGAAGAGGGAATGTCTTCACTCCGCCTGAAGAATGAGCATCTCGCTTCTTTTTCTGGGAGCCGGAACAAACCAGCTCCCGGAAAAAAGAACTGACCAGCTCCCATTGAAATCAATAGGAGCTGTCTTTTTGGTCAGGATTTTGAGGCGAATACGGACTCAAAATCCTGACCAAAAACCCCGTGTGAACTTACCCTTACAGAGGAACAATGCAAGGCAGAGTTTTATAAATAGTGTGTCTTCAGAATTGTTTTCATTTGTCATACAAGTATTTAGTAAAATAAAAATGAGGGATGGTGGCAGGTGGCAGGTGGCAGGGTCGTTCACATGGAGTAAACGCGCGTGTATTTTGGTAAAATACATGTGTAAAAAATACACGTGTAAAAATAAGACTCCCATTGACTTCAATGACATTTTACATGTGTATTTTGATGTGGTTTTTTTTACACGTGTAAAAAAAATGTATTGAAAAAAAGAATTCTTGAAAAAGTAAAAAATGTTAATTGTTTATTTTTGTTAAGAATCAATGTTTGGCCTGACCACCGATTGGCTTCAGAATAGAAAGTGATGATATGGATACTATAGAACCCTGTTCTCAACATCATCCAGTCTGTCTGGGATCACATGAAGAGACAGAAGGATTGGAGCAAGCCTACATCCACAGAAGGTCTGGGCTTAGTTCTTCAAGATGTCTGAAACAACTTCCTTGCCAAGCTCCTTCAAAAACTGTACAAGTGTACCTAGAAGAATTGATGGAAGGCAAAGGGTAAAAGTCACACCAAATATGGATGGGATTTAGTTTTCTCCATAGCTCATTCACTTTGCATTTTAATAGAGAAAAAGTAAACTATCAACACTTTTATTGTAAAACCATACTCACTTTGCCACATTTTTTCTACCCCATAGGACTGTATACGACGATAGAAGATATTGTTCCTCCCAACTACAGAGTACGTCACATTTAGCTAATATTTAATCGCTCTCAAAGTTTCTGATGAGAACACATACAGCTTTTGTTGCTGCCTACAGAGGCCTGCATAAACTAATTTATCATTTTCGGCATGAGCAAATGCTGCTTTTTTCCCCCAAATCCTTTGTGTTTCATACAAAGGGTTAAATGTGTTCCATGGCAAAAGGCCAGTCCGCTGCTCTACCTATTGCCATCGCTAAGCCTTTAGTTATCCTGCCAAAGAACTTCTAGCTACAGAACAAATGTGCTCGTTTAAGTGGGTCGCTATTGTCCATTGTACGATGAACTCAGAATATTACCAGTGAGGAAAACATCTGACATACTAATAGTTATTTGTATTAACTCCATCGGATGCATCTCTCTGCAGCTTGTTCGGTTCCCACTGCCATCATCCTGTGTTTGCCTGGAATGAATTCATTTGTGAACAATTAGACAGTGGATTGGTAATTGCTTATGAACCTTGGGCACAGTTCATGTGACTCTGGCTCCCTCGACAGACCCCCCCCCTTCTCATCCTGACCTCCTCTTGTGCTTTTAAACATTGCAAAAATCTCATTCACTCCCCTCCCATTCCCCTTGTGGTCTCATCATGGCTTTGCTAGTGCTGCACCTGTCACCTGTGTGTTAGTATTCTTCGAAAAGATCGATTTACATAACCTCATTTAATGGTTCATAAATCATGCCCATTAAGCACCGCCAGCAGGAACTGAGGGTTCTAATTTATGCTGCTTTTCATAGCAGAAAATTGGGAGGCTCTTGCCCTTGGGATAAAGGGGCCAGGTCCTGCCTCTGATTGGTGATTGTCATGGAGAATGTCTAGTTGATGAGGACAGATTTTCACGTTATTGATTCTCTGCCAAAGCTCAGCGTGCAGCATTGTGAGGCGGGGGATCTGCTGCCAGCCGTGCTGATAGCAGAGCAAGTTTAACATCACCTCCCCCCATCCAATACATACACACTTGTACCAAGACAACACCAGGATAGGGGGCAGGGGATTGAACAATGCGACCACATAAAATTTTCTACTAGGAACACTTTGTAATACCTTCAAGGCCACTTGAAGACCTACAAGGCTACTTGAATCCACCCCCTTTGGATTTATTGGGTTAACACACAGGGGGATCATAAACTTACCAAAACTTTAAGTCTAGTAAAAGTTATGGGTGGTATTAATTGCATCACCTAGTTCTGACAACTATTGTGCAAAATCTTCTTTTCCTATAGTTATACATGTATTTCTAACCAACGGATTACATTGGATTCACGCAGGTATCAATCGGGCAAAGTTTTAGTGACAAATCTCATCTAAGGTGGCATTGTTCTAGCTGTGATTGGTCACAAAGAGGTTAATGGTCCAAGAATCTCAAGAGATTTCGACCAAAAGAAGACAGCAAGGCCAAGGATATCATATGTTGAACAATTTACAAGGCTTACAAGTGTGAAGCCTTGGTAGACTATATCTCTTACAGATTCATGTGCCCGATAGCATCAGCTTCAATGCCAGTTAATTGCCCTAAACACATTACAGTAATAGGTCTGCGATAATACTGTGAGCTCCATTCAACTAATACAGAGTGAATGTAGCTTAACAACGTCCAAAAATTTCCTTGTGTTATTTTATATCATTGGTATTTTCTTCGGTGACAAGGACATTTTTGTATTTTTATATTGACTATAGAAGACCGAATATTTTTGATTTTGTGAAATATTTGGTAAAATTTTCCTCCGGATAACACAAAGCTCCTGAATCTTAGTCTGAGGCCACACCTTTTGGAAAATCTAAATTTTACGTTGCAGATTTTTCAGAATTTTTTGAGCCAAAGCCAAGAATTGATTAAAAAAGAATGGGAAATATAAAGGAAGAGTTTGCACTTCTGTCTTTTTTTTTCCTCGCCGTGTGGCCTCAGTCTTAGGTTTTAGAAGCCAAAACCGAGTGTGAATCCTAAAGGGTAAGAACCTATAAATGACAGATGGTTCTTTGCTTATGTTTGGCAATCCACTCCCTTACTCTAGACCACTTATGTCATTTTAAGGGGGGGTTCAGGAAACTGAGAAATGTTATTTTTTTGCAATTCATATCATCTGCTGGTAACCACTGGCTCTGTTCGGTTAATGGGTCAAGATCGAGACGGTATACACAATAAATCAGTTCTCCTATGAACAAGACTATTAAGGGGCACTATGATTTTATATATACAAAAAAATTATTTTTATCATGTATATGTGGCACATAAGTCCACATTGACAATCCATTTTATACCTATTTTTTTTTTATTATTTTTCATTCTGACTAGTCAAAGGATAGGTAGAAAGTGAGAGCTCTTGTGTTATTGTTGGTGATCGGTAGTTAATCAGGTCTGTGGATATGGCATTGACCAAATGACCTGCACACAGAGCACAAATGCACTGAGAAGCCTTCAGAAAGATCAGTGTCCTTGGCTAAAGCACATTAAAATATATTACCTTTAATTTTGAGATTATTTGATTTTTCTCAAAACATTTTGTATATCCACATGTTAGATTTTAGCTTTTCCAGGATTCACTTAGTAGTCTAACAGGTTTCCATTAAAAGGTCATCTTTATACATGTCACCTGCCTTTTTGTATCATTGACAAAAGATCCCTCATACTATCTTAAAGCTGCCGGGACATGAATTTTATAATTGAAAAAATTCAACGTGCCTGATTTATTTTTATTGGCATAGCTAAAAATACTATATTTTGTTCTCAATTTTTTCTTAATTTTTTTTTTTTTTTATAAATTATTTATTTAGAATTTTCAATTTAAATCAAAGGAAATTTTTTTCAATTTTTTTTTTTTTTTTAAATATATGGTTTGGATTAAAAACTATTGGCATCTATATAATACCAATAATAATAATAAAATATTTATTATTATGAAGTATGAATCAATTTTACACCCTAAAAATAATGAATATAAATAATAATAAATAAAATATAAATAATAATATAAAAACAAAGACAAAGGAGAAAACAAAAGGAATATGTAATAACAGGAGGATTCTTGATTTTTTTTCTTTGTGACTATAGCTGCTATTTTATATTATCTACAGTATAAAGGTTCTTTTTTATAGTTTTAAATTTTTTAATATGAATAGAATGTGTATTATTCTGTATTGTGTTCAACTCTTTAGATATCTATTTTGCGCAAATATGTTTGTGTTTTCTTAGGTTTTAAAACAGACCGGTAATTTATGCTGAATGGAATTTAGTGTTGTTATATTTATTATTTTAGATTGTATTATTAGATTGTATTATTTTACACACACACACATATATATATATATATATATATATATATATATATATATATATATATCCATTTTATATTTTTTATAATATATATATATATGTGTGTATGTTATATATAACGTATTAAATTAAATTTATTATATATATATATATATAATAAATTTAATACGTTATATATAACACACACACACACACATATATATATATATATATATATATATATACACACAGTATATATATATATATATATATATATAAAATATGTATTCAATTTTTTAAAAGAATGCAATAAATATTGGTATAGATGTAGAATTTATCAAAGGCGATGTCATCTATTTATCCAGATATGCCAAAATTTCCCCATGTGTAGCCTGAAAAAAAATAATTCAGCATCCCCTTTTTTTTTTTTTCCCTAAGAGCGAGCCGTGGTGCATAGAGATGACAGAAGCTGTGTCTACCACAGCACAGAACAATATTCTCATTTAAAATGTGATGAACGCCAAGGAAAGAAAGAACAACAAATAAACACTAAGAAAAGGCGTAAAACAAGCAAATTATTATTTTCATCGTTTTACCTCCTCGTCAGTAATTGACCGTTAATTACAATATGAAAAGACCTTAGCTGATGGTTTGACGAAGAAAAAAAAACCCTGACTGTATGTTATTTAGATTCCCTAATGTTGGGCTATTGTCCTGGTGATGAATTATTGTCAGTGCATACGATGAGTCAAGGACATTGAAATGCCACTCAGTAAGAATCGAATTTGGCATGATAGCCCTCGTCGGAGGGAGAATCAATTCAGGACTGCCACTTGCCAGCTTTAAACTTCTCACTTGTAGGTGCTAGAGACCTTGTTGTGTGGCTTTATAACAAGTCAACAAGTTCTGTCTCTCGTGGAATGTGTGGCGCCTGTCACATGCCTCGAAAAAAGTCTACTCAAAGGAAATAGGCAAGATTATTTCGGCCTGTCGAGTCAAACATGAAAGGAAATGAGCAGGGGGGGGGGGAATAAAGGTTGAAGAATTGCTTCAGTATCAACACCCAAGATCTTGAGAGTATTTTAGATCATAATGTCCTCAATGAAGAGAGAACGTATTATAGCATCATAACACATTAAGTATGTGCTTTGTCTCTATGGGGGGCAGTAAAGACACCCAGGAACACAGAGCCAGCTCTTGGCAAAGATTACAGCATCGTGCCGTTTACTCAGGGATTCCGCTAAGGAGGGTGAGAAGTTGTTTTTTTTATTCTTTCCCCCACTTAAAGATAATTTATGAGGCCAAGGAGAAGTTGCTCCTTGAAAATGCTATAGCAACTGTCACCCAGCAATACATCTCGGGAGATTTACACAGCAATATTTGCCTTCACATCTTCTCTATCCCTTTAAAAGGTAGCACTTCTGGAAATGGACTCTCCCCATGTGCACCGAGGGGCTGATCATTGCGCTTTGTTGCACAATACATCATTTCCTATGCCCAAGATGGGTTGGAAGGTTGCGCTCAATCGCAACTCATGACTTGTTTTCTTGCTTTATTTAAGCTATGTCAACAGTAAAATCAACCTCATCTAAAAGCCATATATGTTATGCTAAAATTACCTACTCATTTACTTCTATTGAAAACAAACCAGCAATCACATGTACCCATAAAGAACTGTGTGTACTGCGGAAATTTGGCTCTTCAATAAAGTCGGATATAAAAAAAGCATGGTCTAGGATATAAATGGTATATACTCCGAGAAGGGTTGTGAGATGCAGATTGTATGGTCTTACTTATTGTATAGTTGTTATTTTTCTGGTCTAAAATAATATAGACAATGTAAAATATAATGAAATATATGAGCATAGGCGGAACTGTACCCTGCCGGAGCCCAATATTACCCCAAAAGCCAGGAACCATCCAAATATCCAAGGGGATCTGTTATCTCTCTAGACTGAATCTCCCCATGGTGGGAGTATTAAAGGATTATTTTATCTCATCTTGTCATGTCTTGTCTTATCTTATCGTATGCGTGTTTTAGTAAATACTTCTATTTGCCAACTATCTTGAAACATTGTTTCCTAGAAATCTACATTGTGCTGCTCTCCTAGAAATTTATAAATAAATCGACAAGTAGGTATTACCATTCAGTCTGTCAAAGGGGTGTGTCCTTACACAGTCAGCACTGATTGGACTGAATCAGACTGTGCATGAACATGGCCCCAACTGGTAACATCCAGTTATTACACAGGTCGATCTAAGATGGCGGAGGAGTGATCGCTACTATTGTAGCGACACTGCCGGATTACAAGGGTGATTTGCTTCCAATAATCTGCATGTTGTATCTGCATAAAAGATGCGATTAGCCCACCAGGGAGCAATCAATGCCGATAATAGCCCTAAATATCTAATATAATACATCTAATAGGGCCTTAAGCCTTACCCTAGTTGTTGTGTAGAAAGCCTATCACAATGGCAACACTACTGACCTTCAGGAACAAAAGTGACTTATATAATTGGCCGGTTCTGGACTTTCGACCCAACAAGTAGTTGCATCTACTTTGCTGAAATCGCTGATAATTTAAGGGTATGTTCACACAGCTGATTTTCAACATGGACATGCAGAAAGCTACACAAGAACCCTATGTATTTTGCAAAGGGATTCTGCTGTGTGATTCATATGGCTTAGGTCTTTCTTCTTGTATATTTTATATCCACCTTGCAGAAAAAAATTAATTGATATCCCATGAAAGGTCAAAAATAAAAAAAATAAATTGAGGCGGTCCAATTTTTTTATTCTGGATGTAGACCAAAACACATAGAAAAGTATAGCAAACGAAAAAGAAAAAGTTGAGCAACTGCGGAGAGCACATAACCCTAAAATAAGCAGGATACTCAGAAGTATCCATGTCCATGATTATTAGGGCCATCACAATCCCACACCCACACAATGCAGACATGTAAAGAAGCCCATAACCATATTTAAACTTGGAGAAAAAAGTCAAAAATTTTTGGAATTATAAATAATTTTAAATTTTGCAGAACCTTAAAGATTTTTTTTCTAACCATCTTAATGGTGACCATCTCTTTGTCTTGACAGGCAGCCAATGGATTTAACCATGAAAGCAGAAACCCAGTCATGATTTCCTTATTGAGGACACGCCAATAACCTGGCCACAATAAGGATGCATTTATATGGAGGAAAATGGCGCTGAATTTGGTGTGGAATCTGCCTCAGATTCAGCGCTGAAGTCAATGGAAGGCTTTTTTTTTTCAGCGCTGAATCTGAGGTGGATTCCATGCCAAATTCAGCGCCATTTTCCTCCGTGTGAATGCACACAAAGGAAATCAGGACTTGGTTTCAGACAAGTGCTAGGCCATAAAATTTTTATCCATTACAACCAATCAATACAATGATCACCACTAAGATGGTTAGAAAAAAATCTTTGAGGCTCCATTCTCACAGAGTAGCGCGCCGCTCATTTAGACACGTATACATGTGTCAGAGCGTGGCGCTTCAAAACAGATCCCATTGATTTCAATGGGTGCCGGCTTATGCGCGTAACACATTGAAATCAATGAATTACAAAGCCTCCCATGTATACGTGTCTAAATGAGCGGCGCATTACTACGTGAGAACGGAGCCACGCTCTGTAAAATTTGTAATTTTTTTATTTTCAATTTTTTTAAAAATTATTAATCATCTACAAATTTAAATATGATATTGTTAATGGGAAAACCACTTAAATCTTAAGGTTTCCTGTATTTTTCATGGTAAGAATAGGATTTGTCTATAGTGATATTCCTGCTGTCCAAAGTACCAGAGCCCTGACAGAAACCAGTTGACTCTTTCAAGAGATCTGTCAGGATCTATTTTACATGGAATCCATCCTAACTACCCTGATTGCATTATTAATGGAAGTAATGATACTGGTGTGAACAGAGGCCTTATCTATTTCTTTACCAGAAGGAATTTATCACAAGATAATTTTTATGATCTCAAGGCTGAAGCCTCATGTTGTGGAGATGCAGTGTTTTGTTTTTTTAAATGTAGATTGTGAGCCCCATATAGGGCTCACAATGTATATTTTTCCCTATCAGTATGTCTTTGGAATATGGGATAGAAATCCATGCAAACACAGGGAGAACATACAAACTACTTGCAGATGGTTTTATACCCTTGGCAGGATTTGAACACCAGGACTCCAGCACTGGCAGCCTTGCAGTGCTAACCACTGAGCCACCATGTGGCCTGGAGATGCAGTGTTTTTTGAACCAAAGTCAGGAGTGTATTTATCAGAAGGGTAACATCTCAGTGTTTCCTTTTTATTTTTTTATTTTTTTTTCAAGTCTCTCCTGACTGACTCAAAAAAAGGCAGCAAAATCTGTGATAAAAAAAAATGCTACCTTCCCGAAACCCTATAAAAATTTTTTTTTTGAACCATGCAAATTAATGTATGGAAACTATTCCCAATGCCTCACAGTCAGATACAATTTTCACGTGAAGAGGCTTCAGGGGCTCATAAGGAGTTAAAAATGGTAAATAAGGGTTTACAGAATTGACTGCTGTAACAATGTTTTTCCAAAAACAAACTGAAAAGAATCGCGCTTGCCAGAACTTTTCTCTGCCAAAATGCTATGGAAACAGTAATTGCAATTTTAAATAAATAAAGATAATGGAATTATTCTGCTTAGATGTGAGCGGAATAAGAAATTCTGTGTTATTATCTTGTTGCCTATTGATTCAGCCTTTACAATAGTTCCATTAACTCCATTATATCACTGAGTAAATCAATTACTTTAATCTCCCGCTCTCTTGTTATTTACGGGAGATTTATTCCATGCGCCGAAGCCTCTGAAAAATATTTACTACCATACCCTTTGGTAACACGCTTCCAGTATAAGGGTCAACAAAAATTTCTAATATTTCATCATTTTCAATCCATTTTGACATGTTTATGTTGGTAGTCCAATTTTTTCCAATTGGGTAACTTTTACCCCTTTTTGTTTTACGACTGTTTTCGATTATGTCAATGTTATTTTGTTGTCTATTTGTTTACGTCGTTTCGGGAGAAAATCACAGTTTACATGCATGTTTTCGCCTCCGGCCTTTGTTCTTCTCCGTACATACGTACTTGTGTGTGTGTTCATGCTGGCACCAGGTCTGAAATCACAGCCGGAATCACAGACAGACAGAAATGAGCTGCCATTCCTCCGTGTGATTGCCAGACCCAGCCAGTTGTTGCCGGGGCCGTCATGCTGTTAAATTAGCTCTAATGAACGAGTAATTGCCTTAGATATAGTCAAGCATTTCAAAGAAAACAAGGATTCTAATTGATTTGCAATTTGTTTGGCATGGCACATTGTCCGGAGGCTAAGGATTGGTCTTCTGGATTTCACGCTGCATGTATTAGCCTTTATTAGAGGAATAACAGTGCTGATTACCTGCCTTCTGGGCTTAATGTACCGATTAATGTAAACTTTGTTCTTGTGGCATGTCCATGACAGGGAAGGAATAATGGGCAAGTGGGTGGCCCTATAGCTGATCAAGTCTCCTGCTGCTAAGGTCTCAGTAGTTTAAGACATGCTGATAAAGCAGATCAAGTGAATAGGTTACAATAGCAAGACTTGAGTCTTAAGTCTTGATTGAGGCAAGTTGCAGGTTCAAGAACCCTCCCACCCAGCCTCCATTTCTTTCTTTCCTCCTCTACAGAAAGCCAAGACCTGGTGATTTTTTTTTTGTCTCTGTTGTTGGCAGTGATCCTCTGGTTTTTTTTTTTTACTATTAAATCTGTCCCCAAGCTGTGATTTGGCTGTTTCTTCAACTATGTAGGAAACGGTGGACGGTTTTCTTGTGTTTCACGTAATATATAGCCAAAAATAGTGGATGACTGCAGATAAGGAATACAGAGAATGTGTGTTAATGTTCGGAATTTACATTTATCTTTTACCTTCAACCCATGCATAAGTGTTGAATGTTCGGAAAATCCACAATTTGCCTAGAACTAAATTTTTTAAACTTTTTTTTTTTTAATTAAACCAGACATACTGTAGATCACTTTTTTTCTAATCTGATCTGATTTTCTGAGTTTAGTTTTTTAATATTCAATTGTCTGTACATGATTATGAGGGTTTTCATTTTGCCTGAGCTTTATTAACAGCATTTAGTGATATGCTTTACAGCATAAACATGGCCATCAGCAGGACTGTTTAATACATTGGAGGGTCCCATGTAAGGCTGAGGCCCAACGTTGCGGAAACACATTTTTTTTTTAATGTAGATTTTGAGCCCCATATAGAGATCACAATGTACTTTTTTTCCCCTATCAGTATATCTTTGTAGAATGGGAGGAAATCCACACAAACACAGGGAAAACATACAAGGATTTGAACCCAGTACTCCAGCGCTGCAAGGCTACAGTGCTAACCACTGAGCCACCATGTTGACCCAAAACACAGCTTTTTTTGTGGCAGATTTTGCTGCGGTTTTTTGAACCAAAGCCAGTGGTGGATTGAGCAGAAGGGAGAAGTGTAAGAACTTCCTATATATTTCCATTCTTTGTGTAGCCATTTTTGGCTTTGGCTCAAAAAACCGCAACAAAATCTGCAACAAAAAAAAGCTGCGTTTCCGCAATGTGGGGCCTTAGCCTAAGGGTCCATTCAAATGGAGGAAAATGGTGAGAAATTTGGTGTGGAATTTCTGCACTGAAAAAAAAGCCTCCCATTGACTTCAATGGGTTCCTTTTTCTGCTAGCAGAAAAAAAAAGGAACCCATTAGGCTGAGTTCACACTCTATTGGGAGTTGAGAACTCTATTGGAAAGCTTTTTTGGAGGCTGAATGCGGCATCATACATTAACCTACCCCCCCCCCCCCCGTGGCCCCTCAGACATTAACTTGTCCCACCCAAGTTGTGCCTTAGATATGTTATAATGTTCCTCTCCAGTTGCCCAAACAGTATAATGTTCTCCTCCTAGTGTTCCCACAGTTTAATGCCCCCCCAGTATAATGTACCTCTCCATGTTGCCCCCACATTTTATGACCCCTCCAGTTGTCCCTCTTAATTTCATGTTGCCCTTCAGTTGCCCCCCACAGTATATATCAAACAAAAGTAAAAATAAAACCTAACAGTCACCTTTCCCTGTTCCCTTGTTGTCGCCTGTTTCTGCCCCCAGCGGCTTCAGAGAACAATAGGCGCAATTTAAGTTACATCACTACATTTTGCGCCTACTGCTCCCTGGACACTGCAAGCAGAGACAACGGCTGAATGTTGTATCAAGGGGCAGATGGCTACCGGTTTCATCATAGTACTTAAATTAGGGAGTCATGACATAGCGGGGTGGCCCAGAACAGAACTAAAATGCACTATTGGCCCTATGGTTAAAGCAGCCCTGGCCATAGGCAGCAATAGCCTGGTGCGGACTCATTCAGATCTATGGGAGAGTTTCCTAGACATGCTCTGTGCAAGGAGGGGGAGTAGATAAGCTGTGATGTCATCTATGGTCAGTAGTGGACATAGTGATGGGCGGTATGCATTGTTATCTATAGAGGGGTTATCTTCTATTGTCATGCTATACATCTCATCTGTGATGTAAATAAGGTGACTGCTTCCAAGAAAACCACTACACAATTTGAAAGTGTTAGCCTATTATTTAGGCATAGTGGTCAGCGTAAAAATTGCAGGATATAGCCCCTTTTTAAACTATAGATAGTGACATGGATATATTTTTTAAAAGTGTCAAAAATTATTACAAAATCTTTTTAAAATAAATCTTTGTTTAAAAGTAATTTTCTGGTAATGTGTTCTCTTTAAAGTGTGTCTACCAGCACCAAAATCATTTCTAAACTTATATTTTTCAGGCTATAAGATGCACCTTACTGAAAGACGCGTCCCTGATTTAGACACCCAAAAATAGAAAAAAATTAATATTATTAAATCGTTCTTGGTGGTCAAAGAAATTCTAGGGCAGGAGTCTTATAATGGATAGGTGTTAACCCCTGTTAAACCTAGAGCGTTCTTATCTTTTGACAAAAATGCCAATTAGGTTTCACATTTTTGCTCTATGCCAGGGGTAGGGAACGTACGGCTCTCCAGCTGTTGCAAAACTACAACTCCCAGCATGCATACTTGCTCTGCTATTCTTGGAACTCCCATGGAAGTGAATGGAGCATGTTGGGAGTTGTAGTTACGCAGCAGCTAGAGTGGCGAAGGTTGCTGACCCCTTCTCTATGCCATTAGGTGCACACAGCTCTGCTATAAATAAGACATTCAGAAAACATAGCTCTGCTATACAGCACACACTACAAATACCGCTCTGCTATATAGTACACGCAGAAAACACAGCCCAACTATAAAACAAACATACCTCTGCTATCAGTGGCGTAACTAGGAATGGCGGGGCCCGGTGGCGAACTTTTGACATGCCCCCCCCCCCCCCGTTCCTGACCGACACAGAAGACCTTGACCGACCGACCCCCCCCCCCCGCCGCATTCCTGCGCGCTCTATTATGCCCCATAGTGGCCCCAGTACACAGTATTATGTCCCTCAGTGGCCCCTGCACACAGTATTATACCCCATTGTGGCCCCTGCACACGGGGTTATGCCCCATAATGAACACCCATGAACAATTATTATACTCTGGGGTATTTTCAGACCCCAGAGTATAATAATCAGAGACCGAGGGGAGATACAGACATTAAAAAAAAAAGTTACTTACTTGTCTCCGGCTATGCTGCAGTCTTTGGTGGTGTTGGCCATCTTTAATAACGCACAGATATCACATGACATTTCATGCCATCCCTACATCTGCCCCCAGTTTCATGTCCTCCCCTCCATCTCTGCCCCTAAATTACTGTTGCTCCTCAATTGCTCCACACCACACATACATACAGACTCACACACAGACACACACTCTCCATCCTGCATCTCACATCCCCCTCCCCTTCAGTACAATACAATACAATACACAGAGCGCCCCCTGACTACTATTAGACAGTCATTAGTAACAGCAATTGCAGGCAAGTCTGAATACAAACAATGTGTAGAGTACTGATCCATCTACTGACACTGACCTCCCCCTCCTCCTAATACACAGATATCAGGACATTGTCCTCTCCCCTCCTCCTCATACACAGATATCAGGACACTGACCTCTCCCTTCCTCCTAATACACAGATATCAGGACACTGTCCTCTCCCCTCCTCCTCATACACAGATATCAGGACACTGACCTCTCCCCTCCTCCTAATACACAGATATCAGAACACTGTCCTTTCCCCTCCTCCTCACCACACATACATACACACTCACACACTCTCCATCCTGCATCTCACATCCCCCTCCCCTTCAGTACCTAGCACCACATTTCTCCTTCTCTTCATCTCTTCCAGGACTGCACGGGCTATAAAGACACGCCCACCTAGTGATGTGACGTCTGACGTCACACAAGGTCCTTCAGCACAAGCTTTCCCTGCTCTTATCGCAGTTACAACAGTTTGTCTGTTATAAGAGCGGGGGTAGCAGGGGTAGCGGCTGCGCAGGGTAGCGGCTGTCACCGGGCCCCCTAATGTCCCGGGCCCTGTGGCAGCCGCTACCACTGCTACCATGGTAGTTACGCTGCTGCTCGGGGGTCCGAAGAGACCCCCGAGTATATTGATAGCAGCGGTAGCAGCTGTCACCGGGCCCCTAATGTCCCGGGCCCTGTGGCAGCTACCTCTGCCGCTATGGTGGTAGTTACGCCACTGTCTGCTATACAGCACACACAGCTCTGCAGCATGTACTTACATTTACTAGAAATCTGTTCCTAACTGATGTAGGTCTCCATTAGGGCACATGGGTGTCATGGATTTATTATACATAATATGCCAGTTTTCTAGTATACAAGACATGAAATAGATGCACATTTTTGAGCACATTGAGGTTTTTTTTTTTTAATTGCAACTTTCTTTTTTTGTTTTGTACCACCCTTGTCATTTTTCAAGCGGGGGAGGGTGTAGTGAAGGATATGGTATAATTTATGATCATTTACTCCAGTTTACTGACACAAATGTTTCTTGACATCTATGCCAGATACAAGCTGTGTACATTTATGTGCAGGTGCATGATCCTTTGGAGGGTACACCTGATTTATGAAGGGTCTCTACATCAGATCTTTCATGCCGTACGGCATGAAATCCAACTCCAGCATTTAAGATCTGAGGTGGTGTTGGTGATTGACACCAAAAACCTCGAAACGCATAATCGGTTCAATAGATACTACGTTTTATCACCTCAAGTGTTGTTTGAAGACTGTGAGCGCCCACCTGGTTTTTTTTGGGGGTAGACCCAATTAGGGTCCTACCACAATTCCATTATCTTCCCAACAGCATTGCCCCTAACAGCAGCTGTCAGCCACGGCGTGGTGAACCATCATCCAGGCCTAGTCCCCTCCACCATCCGGATCAATATTTCTATATTTCAGGACTAATGAGTCCAGGGAAGTGACTAGTACTTTTGAGGACAAGTCCATCCCATCAATATTCTGAGGAACTCCCAATCTTAAGGAAGCGCAGAAACCCTTCTACTTTTTTCCTCCCGGAAAAAGAAAAGACATGTAGACATCTGTTTTCCCTCTTGATAGTACGGAGCAGGGTTCTGGTTGGACAGATGAGATGCCTTTAGCTAGTTAGGAGAGCACTGGTTTTCATTGAAGAGACCCGGCTGATCTCTGGAGAATTATTTACAGGCAATGCTTCATGGGGAAAAATAATGCAAACCAAACCAAAAGCTTCATCAAAAGATACGTTACTATTACTTGCCCTTTAGATTTGACCTTGAGGTTGAGCTTCTTTTCTTCTGCAGCAAATGTGTCCTGCTGGACTTTCCAATAATGAACTAGAATTTGGCCGGGGTGTTCAAATTCTCTGCAGCTCCCCTACAGGGAAAACTATGTATTACACATCTAATTGGCTATTGTGTAATACAGGATATACCAGGTTTTCCAAAGAGGCTCTTTATAACCTTTTTTTTTTTTTTGGACAAAAGATTAGAATCTTGAACAGAATTTAAGATGGCAACAAAAGGGCTATAGTTTGATTGGGAAAATTGCCTTTCATTGGACCGGTGTGCATCTGTACTTATCAGTGAAAAACAGGAGGATAAACTACTCAGCATGGTGATAAACTTTCTCTGTGACAGTGGGGGCTTGAAACAGAACTTTGTGGGAAGATCGACAAATCAAATATGATGTAAGACAAATTCACTAAGAGACACCAGAAATTCATCAGCATAAAATTCTCGCCTGAATTCTATTAAATCTTTTGGTTGGTGGCTGACTATACCCCTCCCAGAAAGCTCCACCAATTTTTTAAAAAAAATTCTCAGAGTGTCCAGCGCTCTCCTGGTTACATTATGTATCCAGGGTGTGATTGGGCCATAGGGTACTTAGGTCGCATGACATCACTGAGGAAACTGAAAGAGAGCGCTGAATGCCGTGAGGCAGCTCAAAAGAGATGAGGGAAGGAGAGGTGTGGATGTTTTTTATTTTTTACACCTTTCCTGGGCCTCCACCTCTGAAGAGACCCCAGAGTATAATAATGTCACGTTCATGTCTATGCCCAGACCCAGAATCTGGACTGCAGACTGCACCGCTAAGGGAACAGGGGTAGGTGACTCTCCCTGACACTACAGCGGCTAGCTAGGCCCTGCCTGCGGGTGGTGGTCAGCTGTTCCCAAGCCAACCTTGGCCCCGACAACTCCTGGCTCTCTAACACGAAGGCCTGGCCGGCAGATAGGGCGAGAGCTACAAGAGAGCTAGGGACTGGGGATACTAAGGTGATCACCCCTATAGAACCCAAGGTGCAGCGGCAGACAAAACAAACAGGGTGGGATGTGCTGGACAACAGACACGCAGCACAACACAATATGCAACAAGAGAATGAGGAGAGGGACAGTGGAGAGGTGAGGAAAGGGTTAACACAGGACTGGGGCAAAACAAACTGGAACCCAAACCTCACAAATAACCAGATAGTGCCAGACACACAGAACTGAAGGACAGGGTAGAGTAGAAGTGTGGAGGGAAAAACCAGACTCACACACAAGGCAACACTCACACCACTTCCTAGTCAGTTGTAATTCCACAAAACAGTACTCCTCCCAGAGCCACAAATTCCAGTTGATAACCAGGAAAACCAGCAACTTGTGAAGCCAGCCCTCCTCCTAATAAAGGCCCCAGAATCATCCCATAGGATAATGGTAACAACCAACACCTGAGGTTCGATCCAAAAAACCTCAAGTAAATTCTGAAGGCCAATACTCAATGCCCAAACAGATGACCCAATGGCAAGGAAACCACCAGAAGACCCCAGACCGCCGGATCCAAACCCCACCCGAAAAACGCACAATTTTTATACAAGGTTGTGACAGTACCCCCCTTCAACGGGAATCCCCCGGATTCCTGGGCCGAGCTCTATCCGGATGTCACCGGTGGAAGGCAGCCACTAGTCTGGGTGCAGACACCTCAGAAGCCCGAACCCACGAGTTGTCCGCCATACGCTTTCCAGGCAACTAAATACTGAAGGGATCCCCTCAAGTACCGTGAGTCAATGATCCGGGGGATCTTGTACTCCCCATCAATATCAAGGGGTGGTGCCACCACAGATGTATCACCTGAAGAACTCACCTTCTTAAGAAGGGACACATGAAACACAGAATTGATCTTCCATGAGGGGGGAATGTCTAGTCAGACTGAAACATCATTGATTACCTCCGTCACCGAAAAAGGAACAATAAATTTAGGCCCCAATTTTTTAGACGGAATCTTTAGCTTAAGGTTCTTAGACAGCAACCACACTCGGTCACCCACCACAAAGTTAACCTTTCTCCTTTTCCTGTCAGCAACCATCTTAGTTCTATGTGAACAGGCTACCAGATTTCTCCTCACCCTGACCCAGACATCCTCTATCTTATTCGAGAAGGACTCTTCCTCTGGTACCAAGGACTTTACTCCAGAAAAGGGGCCAAATATAGGGTGCTTACCACTGCAACAAAAGAACGGAGAGCAGCCCACCGACAATACTCAATGCCCAAACAGATGGCCCAATGGCAAGGCAACCACCAGAAGACCCCAGACGACCAGATCAATCCCCCTCCAAACCCCAACAGAAAAACACACGATTTTTATACAAGTCTTCAGGTCGTGACAAATAATTTCCCTAATGTTTCTATCCAAACTTGTACGACCTGAACTGAATCTGGAACCTGAGTCACTTGAAACTTAACAAATCTTGGCAGGTTTGCCCATCTCAAAGTGCCACCTATATTTTAAGGAAGGTTGTAAGCAGTTGTAACAATCTCTTGGATGGATGCTATTGCTGTTACTGATAGCTGGTAGGTGGTCTATGGAGTATCTGTGTGTACAGTGTCTGGAGGGTCTACTTCTGGGTACAGTGGTATCAAAGCCTTTACTGTTTTCCTCTTTTTAGAAACGTCATCAAAGCTATGTGTAACTTACAGTCTAGTGCCCCTACCTATCTCTGTCAGCACTTTTCTAGGGTCCAAACTACCGACAGACTCCATTTAACGTGTCCATATGCATTAGAGCTGAACCCATTCATTCCACTGAACAGGCAGTGCTACCAACTCTCCCCACAAAATAGCAATCTTGATAAAAAGAAACGCTGGGCATGTTGAATTTCAGCCAACAATCCTTTTGTTCTGAGTTGAAATAGCTGCCACCAAAGGTATCTGGCAGCCCTTGCTCCCTTCAGAGCCCATGCGAGCATGCATGTGTATGGAGGGCAGAAGGAATAGCTACCAAATGAATGATCACCAGATAGCTATAAAGAGTGTATGGGCACCTTCAGTCATTAGTACAGTTGCCTAAGATATAACATATCTACCTACGTATCCATAGTTGGAGCTACCACAGTTGCAGCCATAATGGCACATTAATGTCCTGTGCCCCAAGTTCAACTCTTATTGCCCTCAGGATGTAGATACAGTCACAAACAATTGTGAACCAGGGGTCATAATCTATTTTCCCCCCATTCACCCCATGCTGCCACTGGCTTAGATGCAGATGTGCACTCACAGCACAGAGAAAGGAGACCTCCTCTGGGGGAACGGGGTAGGTGAGTATTATTTTGTATGGTATTTAACTCTATGGGGGCATAAGAGAGCATTGCACTATACAATGGTCCAATGAGAGAAAATTACACTGGTACAGTCCTATGAAAAAGTTTGGGCACCCCTATTAATCTTAATCATTTTTAGTTCTAAATATTTTGGTGTTTGCAGCAGCCATTTCAGTTTGATATATCTAATAACTGATGGACACAGTAATATTTCAGGATTGAAATGAGGTTTATTGTACTAACAGAAAATGTGCAATATGCATTAAACCAAAATTTGACCGGTGCAAAAGTATGGGCACCTCAACAGAAAAGTGACATTAATATTTAGTAGATCCTCCTTTTGCCTCTAGTTGCTTCCTGTAGCTTTTAATCAGTTCCTGGATCCTGGATGAAGGTATTTTGGACCATTCCTCTTTACAAAACAATTCAAGTTCAGTTAAGTTTGATGGTCGCCGAGTATGGACAGCCCGCTTCAAATCATCCCACAGATGTTCAATGATATTCAGGTCTCGGGATTGGGATGGCCATTCCAGAACATTGTAATTGTTCCTCTGCATGAATGCCTGAGTCGATTTGGAGCGGTGTTTTGGATCATTGTCTTGCTGAAATATCCATCTCCGGCGTAACTTCAACTTCGTCACTGATTCTTGAACATTATTCTCAAGAATCTGCTGATACTGAGTGGAATCCATGCGACCCTCAACTTTAACAAGATTCCCGGTGCTGGCATTGGCCACACAGCCCCAAAGCGTGATTGAACCTCCACCAAATTTTACAGTGGGTAGCAAGTGTTTTTCTTGGAATGCTGTTTTTTTTGGACGCCATGTATAACGCCTTTTTGTATGACCAAACAACTCAATCTTTGTTTCATCAGTCCACAGGACCTTCTTCCAAAAGGAAGCTGGCTTGTCCAAATGTGCTTTTGCATACCTCAGGCGACTCTGTTTGTGGTGTGCTTGCAGAAACGGCTTCTTTCTCATCACTCTCCCATACAGCTTCTCCTTGTGCAAAGTGCGCTGTATTGTTGACCGATGCACAGTGACACCATCTGCAGCAAGATGATGCTGCAGCTCTTTGGAGGTGGTCTGTGGATTGTCCTTGACTGTTCTCACCATTCTTCTTCTCTGCCTTTCTGATATTTTTCTTGGCCTGCCACTTCTGGGTTTAACAAGAACTGTCCCTGTGGTCTTCCATTTCCTTACTATGTTCCTCACAGTGGAAACTGACAGGTTAAATCTCTGAGACAACGTTTTGTATCCTTCCCCTGAACAACTATGTTGAACAATCTTTGTTTTCAGATCATTTGAGAGCGGGCTGTCCATGTTCGGCGACCATCAAACTTAACTGAACTTGAATTGTTTTGTAGAAAGAAATGGTCCAAAATACCTTCATCCAGGATCCAGGAACTGATTAAAAGCTACAGGAAGCGACTAGAGGCTGTTATCTTTGCAAAAGGAGGATCTACTAAATATTAATGTCACTTTTCTGTTGAGGTGCCCATACTTTTGCACCTGTCAAATTTTGGTTTAATGCATATTGCACATTTTCTGTTAGTACAATAAACCTCATTTCAATCCTGAAATATTACTGTGTCCATCAGTTATTAGATATATCAAACTGAAATGGCTGCTGCAAACACCAAAATATTTAGAACTAAAAATGATTAAGATTAATAGGGGTGCCCAAACTTTTTCATAGGACTGTAGGTATTGAGGGAGCATTATACTTTGTGGGACCATTAAAATATATGGGGTCTTCTCTGTAAGGGGCCTTATACTGTAGGGTTGGGGGCTCTGTGGAGGAATTATACTGTTTGGAGTGTCCACTGAGGGGGCATTATACTGTGTGGGGACCACAAGGTGTATTATACTGTGTAGGGGTCACTAAGGGAATAATAAACTGTGTTGCGGGTGCTAATGGGGGATTATAATGTGTGAGGGCACTAAGGGGGCATTATAGTTTGTGGGGACATTAATGAGGCATCATACTGTGTGGGGACACTAAGGGGACATCATACTGTGTGGGTTACTATGTGGTATTATACTGTGAGGGGGATACAATAGGGGGCATTGTTCATTTAGTGAGGACACAAAAGATACTACAGGGTCAGGCTATGGGGATAATGTCACTCCTTGAGGAGAGACCACCTTCTCAGGTGTGTGGAGTCTTACAAAAATCCCTTTTAGCTCCACTGGGGGATTATGGGAAGAATATGCAAATCTGTTTCCCAAGATGTAAATAGGGAAACAGTGCCTCTGTTTGCTGCCCTCTAGGGGAAGCTCCCTTGAACATCATGCCCAACTTTCCAACAAGCCTTTGCTGCAATGATTTGGGATTTTGCCCAGCCAGTATCCCAGCTGTGGACAGCGCTGTTTCGATCCGGTTGGATCTCTTCAGCACAGCCTAGGGAAACTCTGACTTGACAAAGGTGAGAGACTTCTAAACCAGGTTATGGGGATAATGTCACTCCTTGAGTGACACAGGGTCAGATACAGTCCTATGAAAAAGTTTGGGCACCCCTCTTAATCTTAATCATTTTTAGTTCTAAATATTTTGGTGTTTGCAGCAGCCATTTCATTTTGATATATCTAATAACTGATGGACACAGTAATATTTCAGGATTGAAATGAGGTTTATTGTACTAACAGAGAATGTGCAATATGCATTAAACCAAAATTTGACCGGTGCAAAAGTATGGACACCTCAACAGAAAAGTGACTAATATTTAGTAGATCCTCCTTTTGCAAAGATAACAGCCTCTAGTCGCTTCCTGTAGCTTTTAATCAGTTCCTGGATCCTGGATGAAGGGATTTTGGACAAACAATTCAAGTTCAGTTAAGTTAGATGGTCGCCGAGCATGGACA
Source organism: Leptodactylus fuscus (assembly GCF_031893055.1). NCBI lineage: Eukaryota > Metazoa > Chordata > Amphibia > Anura > Leptodactylidae > Leptodactylus > Leptodactylus fuscus. Next base: position 116,938,524 of record NC_134271.1, on the reverse strand, counting down.
GCCCGCTTCAAATCATCCCACAGATGTTCAATGATATTCAGGTCTGGGGACTGGGATGGCCATTCCAGAACATTGTAATTGTTCCTCTGCATGAATGCCTGAGTCGATTTGGAGCGGTGTTTGGACATTGTATTGCTGAAATCTCCATCCCCGGCGTAACTTCAACTTCGTCACTGATTCTTGAACATTATTCTCAAGAATCTGCTGATACTGAGTGGAATCCATGCGACCCTCAACTTTAACAAGATTCCCGATGCCGGCATTGGCCACACAGCCCCAAAGCATGATGGAACCTCCACCAAATTTTACAGTGGGTAGCAAGTGTTTTTCTTGGAATGCTGTTTCTTTTTGGACGCCATGCATAACGCCTTTTTTTTATAACCAAACAACTCAATCTTTGTTTCCAAAATGAAGTTGGCTTCTCCAAATGTGCTTTTGCATCCCTCAGGCAACTCTATTTGTGGCGTACGTGCAGAAACGGCTTCTTTCTCATCACTCTCCCATACAGCTTCTCCTTGTGCAAAGTGTGCTGTATTGTTGACCGATGCACAGTGACACCATCTGCAGCAAGATGATGCTGAAGCTCTTTGGAGGTGGTCTGTGGATTGTCCTTGACTGTTCTCACCATTCTTCTTCTCTGCCTTTCTGATATTTTTCTTGGCCTGCCACTTCTGGGCTTAACAAGAACTGTCCCTGTGGTCTTCCATTTCCTTACTATGTTCCTCACAGTGGAAACTGACAGGTTAAATCTCTGAGACAGCTTTTTGTATCCTTCCGCTGAACAACTATGTTGAACAATCTTTGTTTTCAGATCATTTGAGAGTTGTTTTGAGTAGCCCATGATGCCACTCTTCAGAGGAGATTCAAATAGTAGAACAACTTGCAATTGGCCACCTTAAATACCTTTTCTCAAGATTGGATACTCCTGGCTATGAAGTTCAAAGCTCAGTGAGCTTACAAAACCAATTTTGTGCTTCAGTAAGTCAGTAAAAAGTAGTTAGGAGTATTCAAATCAATAAAATGAGAAGGGTGCCCATACTTTTGCACTGGTCAAATTTTGGTTTAATGCATATTGCACATTTTCTGTTAGTACAATAAACCTCATTTCAATCCTGAAATATTACTGTGTCCATCAGTTATTAGATATATCAAACTGAAATGGCTGTTGCAAACACCAACATTTTTAGAACTAAAAATGATTAAGATTAATAGGGGTGCCCAAACTTTTTCATAGGACTGTATGGTCATGGACTGTTTGGGGGTTAGAGGTGTAGCCAAAACTTTTCAACTCAAATTTTCCTAGTAACACCTATCTATCTATCTATCTATCTATCTATCTATCTATCTATCTATCTATCTATCTATCTATCTGTCCACCTGCCAGAGCAAATTCCATTCCATACAAATTATTTACAGCAGGTAATTTTTCTATGATATTTTCATATGTTCCCTGACTCTTTGAATAATCTTTTTTAAAAAAAAAATAAATAAATAATAGCCTCTTTATTTGTGTATAAATTTCTGGACAAAGTAAACCTATTTGTACTACCAGATATGCATTTATTTAATGGATATAACATAATGCCTTAAAATCTGTCCAAAAAAAAGGATATTCCATTGAAATCACACAATGAAGGGAGTAATTAGAATTTTTGATAGTGCAGGCTGAATAAAGCTATGTGTCTTTTTAGCGTGCGGCATAAGTTGAAGTGCCTATCCTTTTAACATCTGCCGTACAAATTTTTAATCTTAGTTTTGTTAATTGAAGTTATGTGCAGCGGCTCTTCAAAAGTAGACATTATTGCCAAAATCTTGGTCGTACAAAACAAATTTCACAAAATACAGACAAGGCTTAAAGCAAAGCTAATTAGTTTCTCTTCTCTGAATGAGAGAGGTAAGTTCATTTCCCGGGTACACACAGAACAGCGCATCTTTCAGCATTTCACATGGTCAAAGAAAGACACTTTAGATTTCTTATAAAAAGATTCACTATGTCATACATTTGCGCACATAGTAACGCATGCCAAACAACATAATGGCTTAGAAATGAGGATAAATCTCTACTTTCCATTAGTTCTAATGTTGACTTGATGTTTTTCAAACCCACGGGGACCAGTCCCATTTTAGCTTTATGGGTCTGAACAATTTTTTAATTGTGCATTAAAAATTGGTGCGTTATTGTTGTCATAACTTTTTCATTATTAAAGGGAGTCTGCATGTAAACTATACAAAGTATGTTGTTGGCTGTTGTTTACAGTTTCCAAATCTTCTTAGTCTGAAAAAAAATAAGTTTTATAGATATGCAGATCAGCTGTAATGGGCCTTTGGGGTGTGTAATGTGCACAATGGCTTTCAGTGACTCATTTACCCCTAAATCCCACTTACAAGCCATGTAGTTCTTCCCATCATGAAGTTGAAGCTCAGCCCTATGTTTGGGCTCCGGCTTCAGTAAACTTCATTACTAGAGATGAGCGTACAGTGTTCTATCGAACACATGTTTGATCGGATATCAGGGTGTTCGCCATGTTCGAATCGAATCGAACACCGCGTGGTAAAGTGCGCCAAAATTCGATTCCCCTCCCACCTTCCCTGGTGCCTTTTTTGCACCAATAAGAGCGCAGGGGAGGTGGGACAGGAACTACGACACCGGGGGCATTGAAAAAAATTGGAAAAAGTCATTGGCTGCCGAAATCAGGTGACCTCCATTTTAGACAAATAGTGGATTTCAAATCCGGGTCATATGAGAATGTGAACTTTGTGACTATGAGACAGGGATAGCTGTACAGGCAGGGATAGCTAGGGATAACCTTTATTTAGGGGGGAATGTTATTAAAAATAACTTTTTGGGGCTCTATCGGGTGTGTAATTGTGATTTTTGTGAGATAAACTTTTTCCCATAGGGATGCATTGGCCAGCGCTGATTGGCCGAATTCCGTACTTTGGCCAATCAGCGCTGGCTCTGCTGGAGGAGGTGGAGTCTAAGATCGCTCCACACCAGTCTCCATTCTGGTCCGACCTTAGACTCCGCCTCCTCCAGCAGAGCCAGCGCTGATTTGCCGAATTCCGTACTCTGGCCAATCAGTGCTGGCCAATGCATTCTATTGGCGTGATGAAGCAGTGCTGAATGTGTGTGTTTAGCTCAACTACACCGGTAGAGTAGTTGAGCTAAGCACACAGATTCAGCTCTGCTTCAATCAGCGCTGGCCAATGCATTCTATTAGCTTGATGAAGCAGAGTGTGCACAAGGGTTCAAGCGCACCCTCGGCTCTGATGTAGCAGAGCCGAGGCTGCACAAGGGTTCAAGCGCACCCTCGGCTCTGATGTAGCAGAGCCGAGGGTGCACTTGAACCCTTGTGCACCCTCGGCTCTGCTACATCAGAGCCGAGGGTGCGCTTGAACCCTTGTGCAGCCTCGGCTCTGCTACATCAGAGCCGAGGGTGCGCTTGAACCCTTGTGCAGCCTCGGCTCTGCTACATCAGAGCCGAGGGTGCGCTTGAACCCTTGTGCACACTCTGCTTCATCAAGCTAATAGAATGCATTGGCCAGCGCTGATTGAAGCAGAGCTGAATCTGTGTGCTTAGCTCAACTACTCCACCGGTGTAGTTGAGCCAAACACACACATTCAGCACTGCTTCATCACGCCAATAGAATGCATTGGCCAGCACTGATTGGCCAGAGTACGGAATTCGGCAAATCAGCGCTGGCTCTGCTGGAGGAGGCGGAGTCTAAGGTCGGACCAGAATGGAGACTGGTGTGGAGCGATCTTAGACTCCGCCTCCTCCAGCAGAGCCAGCGCTGATTGGTCGAGTTCCGTACTCTGGCCAATCAGCGCTGGCCAATGCATTCTATTAGCCCGATGAAGTAGAGCTGAATGTGTGTGCTTAGCACACACATTCAGCTCTACTTCATCGGGCTAATAGAATGCATTGGCCAATCAGCGCTGGCCAATGCATTCTATTAGCGTGAACTGAGTTTGCACAGGGGTTCTAGTGCACCCTCGGCTCTGCTACATCAGATTGCTACATCTGATGTAGCAGTGCCGAGTGTGCATCAGATGTGTAGTTGAGCAGAACTGGCTCAGCACTGCTAAGTCTCTGCATTCGCATAGGAATGCATTGGCCAGCCTTCGGCCAATCAGCGCTGGCTCTGCCGGAGGAGGCAGAGTCTAAGGTCGGACCTGAATGGAGACTGGTGTAGAGCGATCTTAGACTCCACCTCCTCCAGCAGAGCCAGCGCTGATTGGTCGAGTTCCGTACTCTGGCCAATGCATTTCTATGGGGAAAAGTTAGCTTGCGAAAATCGCAAACTGACAGGGATTTCCATGAAATAAAGTGACTTTTATGCCCCCAGACATGCTTCCCCTGCTGTCCCTGTGTCATTCTAGGGTGTTGGTATCATTTCCTGGGGTGTCATAGTGGACTTGGTGACCCTCCAGACACGGATTTGGGTTTCCCCCTTAACGAGTATATGTTCCCCATAGACTATAATGGGGTTCGAAACCCATTCGAACACTCGAACAGTGAGCGGCTGTTCGAATCGAATTTCGAACCTCGAACATTTTAGTGTTCGCTCATCTCTATTCATTACGCACAATGCGCACATACTGCCATGCGTGTGACGTCATAGAGTGCTGTGACATCACATGCATGCGCAGTACATGCACATTGAGCCTGATGAAGTTTTCCGGAGCCCACACAGTTCTGTGTGAGGCATTGTTTATTGCAAAAACCGTAGTGCTATCTGTGAAAATTTTATAATAGTATTTAAAGGGTACATAATCATTAAAAAAGCTCTGTTGCATTCTTAGAAAACAGTGCCCCCCATGGGAAATTCATTACCCCGTTACGTCAGTTCTCTAACATAGATGACTACTAATGTGGTACCGATTTGGTGCAAGTGTCTGTGTTGTGCCACATCCCTTGTTCTATACCTCGCCTGTTACGTTCCGTGAAATTGGGCAGAGCAGACCAAGGAAGGACCTTGTATGCTAGAATTATCACAGAGACACGCAGCCCTATAGTTATTGGGAGATACATTGGGTCAAAGTAGCAGTTAACCTTAAAGAGATTTGCCACGTTGGCACACCTTCTTAAAGACACGTTTTACACACAAGTGAGTGCCATTACTGTTGAATTTCTCCTTAAAAAAAAACCTAGGCTCCCAATGTAATTTAACCCCTCTGTAAATCTCAAAGATCTTTTAATACGGAATCTGATTTTGAACTACACATTCTAAAACGGATACAGCAGAGCTACTGAGGGTTCAAAAGTGGGCACCTAGATTAATAAGAATGATGGAATGTCTCTAATAATGAGAGGCTAGAAAAATTGGGTTTGATCAACTTGGAAAAAAAATGCCTTAGAGGTGACCTGATTTACATATATAAATATCTGCATGGTCAGTACTAAGAATTAGGCATCTATATAGGAAAGGGTTCTTTACTGTTAGAGCAGTCAAAAGTTAGTCATTTATATAGGAATAAATGATAGGAAATACAGTCCTATGAAAAAGTTTGGGCACCCCTATTAATCTTAATCATTTTTAGTTCTAAATATTTTGGTGTTTGCAGCAGCCATTTCAGTTTGATATATCTAATAACTGATGGACACAGTAATATTTCAGGATTGAAATGAGGTTTATTGTACTAACAGAAAACACTTGCTACCCACTGTAAAATTTGGTGGAGGTTAAAGTTGTTAAAGTTGAGGGTCGCATGGATTCCACTCAGTATCAGCAAATTCTTGAGAATAATGTGCAAGAATCAGTGACGAAGTTGAAGTTATGCCGGGGATGGATATTTCAGCAAGACAATGATCCAAAACACCGCTCAAAATCTACTCAGGCATTCATGCAGAGGAACAATTACAATGTTCTGGAATGGCCATCCCAGTCCCCAGACCTGAATATCATTGAACATCTGTGGGATGATTTGAAGCGGGCTGTCCATGCTCGGCGACCATCAAACTTGAATTGTTTTGTAAAGAGGAATGGTCCAAAATACCTTCATCCAGGATCCAGGAACTGATTAAAAGCTACAGGAAGCGACTAGAGGCAAAAGGAGGAGCTACTAAATATTAATGTCACTTTTCTGTTGAGGTGCCCATACTTTTGCACCGGTCAAATTTTGGTTTAATGCATATTGCACATTTTCTGTTAGTACAATAAACCTCATTGCAATCCTGAAATATTACTGTGTCCATCAGTTATTAGATATAGCAAACTGAAATGGCTGTTATAAACACCAAAATATTTAGAACTGAAAATGATTAAGAATAATAGGGGTGCCCAAACTTTTTCATAGGACTGTAGGTTTTTGGAGTTGAAAACAGGGAAACTGACACTGAGCACTTTGGGTTTGAACCATGGAATACCTTGAGATCAGCTTATTGCTAGAGAATCCTTCTTAAAGTGAGTCTCTCACCAGAACCCAGTGAGTCTGTCATAGGAGGTAGGTTCGGGTCAGTGGCCTAACTAGGAATGTCGGGGCCTCTCCAACCGATGCCAAAGACCCCGACTGATCAACCTCCTCCCCTCCGCATTCCTATGTGCACTATTATGCCCCATAGTGGCCCCAGCACACAATATTATGCCTCATAGTGGTCGCTATATGCACTATTAGGCCCCATAGTGGCCCCTGCATACAGTATTATGTCCCATCGTAGCCCCTACATATACTATTATGCTCCATATTGGCTCCTACACATACTATTATGCCCCATAGTGGCCCCTGCACACAGTGTTATGCCCCACTATGGACACCCATGAACAGGGAAACCAATATATAAAACACTGTTACTTACCTCTCCCTGGTTGCGTTGCACTTCCCGGTGGTGTCGGCCATCTTTAATGACATCTGGGATGTCACATGATGTAAGGGACATCACACAAGTAGGCCTGAAGCCTATCTGGAGCCCAGAGAGGTAAGTAACAGTGTTTTTTATGTTCCCTTACCTCTCCTGGGCCTCTCATCATTATACTCGGGTGTCTGAAAAGACCCCTGTTTGTGCCAGGCCCTTGCCAGGATCGGTAAGTAAATAGGGCCCATTACCGACTGGAGTAACTCCAGCCGGTAACGGCCTATTAAAAAAAACACAGCAGTAGCGGCTGTCACCGGGCCCCTAATTTCCTGGAACCTGTGAAAGCTGCTACCACTGCTACCCTGGTAGTTACGCCCCTGGTTTGCGGGTCACTTAGATCAAACGGTATTGATCTCTTGAGAATCGGTGCCTCTGTTGATGGGAATTGTCCAAAGTGAAGAATCCTTTTAATTGTAGAACTCCATAATCCCATAAAAGTACTGCTATATAAATATGGTTTTGAAATCAACTTATTCTTTTATATTTCCCACTTTATATACTGGAATCATTTTGTAAGAGGACTGTCAAATATATACGGTTCATAGTCACATACTTATAACATCTGCTAATTCAAGGAATCCTTTGAAACATATTCTGTCACATCAAATCAAAGTTTAAATTGCATGCCGCAATTTTTTAAAATTGTCTTGTCTACAATTCATGAAAGATATATAAGTTGTATGCAAGAATCTGAACACAGATGACAAGTGCCGTGAACAAAGACATTTTTAACTTAAAGAAGCAACTAACTTCAAAAACGGACAGACATAATGACTTAGTAGTGCGGATTTTCTTCCTTGCTTAAATCAAAAGTATGCTTTTATGAAAAACACAATCGATAAGAATTTTGTGAAAGTTTCTTTCTGGGAAATTCTTCAAACAAGACCTTCTTGGGTAAATTGTCATGATATTTGTGCTGGAGCTTTTAACTATACTGAAAGAAAATAGAAAATGTAGTTTCTAAGTTAAAAAAAAAATAAAAACTAGGATCTAAAGAGATAAATATTAAGTTAACCTCAAGCATATCTTAACCGTTCCTTGGGTATGGGTTCAACCGTATCTTAAGACTCAACAAAGTAGGACGTACCCTAATACTCTAATGATGTAATCTGGTATATAAAACCTATTAAATTACAATTTAGGGCAGGTTGCACTGGTATAGGGGTCTCCCCAAAATTGAATCTACCTTCATTCATTAAACTGTACTGGCTGAGTGGCCCCAGTAACACTTTCTCTGTTGCTTATGTGATCTTAGATGATCCTAAGATTACTCAAGCAACTTAATTTAAGACAAAATGAGCACAAAATCTAAATCTGCAATTTACTATTACTCAGAGGTCTCCCATGTGCTCCAAAGGTCGAGCCCCACTATAAGATCCTCATGTGGTCATAGAGAGTCACCTCTACACCATAGTTGTCCCTTGTGTGTCCCCTCTGCTTTCATGGGGAGTTGTGCCTATAGGAATGATGCTATTTCTCTAGAACTCAATATATCAACCCAATCCCATAGATAGAGAGGTTAGGATCAACTGAATGAAGTGGTTTGGAGCAACAGCAATGCCCTCATTACCCCAAAGGTTTATTTACATGTTGGCGAAAACAGCTACTGTCAGGATACGGAGTCGCCGCGGTCTCCTTGCTGTGCGGCATCTCCCTGGGAGACGTGTTAGGAGTTCTGTTGGGTGTGCTTAGGTCATTAAGGGTTAATCTTTTCCTTACCTTCAGTCTCCATGTCATTAGCCATCAGGTGTGTTCTCTGCTGCTATTTAAACCCCACCCAGGCATGGATCCTTGCCAGCCATTCACTTTGTGGTTCCTGGTTCCTCTGCTCAGTCTGATTCCCTGTCTGTTTGTATTCGGTCTGTTTTCTTGGTTTATTTACCCGGCTTGTATTTTTGACTATCCCTTGTCTTTTGCTTTGGTACCTTTTATTATATCTCCTGGCTTGACCTCTTGCTCGTCTGACCTCGCCTTCTCTTCTGTGTCTTGCTGGGACTTGTGGTCCTCCCTGGTTCCATGCTGTTTAGTCTTTTGTTTTGCATTGCATTGACACTGTGCTTTCTGTTTAGGTGTGACCCCATGACTCCAGTCCCTAGGACTTTCAGGGCCTCCTCTCCCCTTATCCTAGCCGCCGGATAGAAGTGTAGGAGCCGTGGTATGCGCACTTCAATTAGGAAGTGCATTGGTCTGCCTCATCTCAGATATTACAGCATAGTTATAGCTGCAGGGCCTGCGACCCCTTTTGTCATTAGTTGCACAGTGTTGCTTTCCCAGCTGTGTCACTTTGCCTGCCTGACCCTGACTCCAATCCTTACAGCTACATTTTGACAACAAATGTATAGATTCACAAGCGGATTTTTTTTACCCTTGAAATGGAGCAATTGGCATGAGCCTCATGGGTTTTTATTTGCCTTCTCTTGGATCAACACTGTAGTGGATTGTAGGGTTATAGGTTGGACATGATGGACTGATGTCTTCATTCAACCTCATCTACTATGTAACTACACATGTGCAAGTTGGCTCTGCCAGGGGGCCTCACATGCGAGTGGCCGCCTACGCGAGCATGTGCAGTACGCTCCTGTAGTTCTATGGCTGCCCACATGTGAAGTCGGCTCTGCCCGAGGCCTGCTGACTTCACATGCGAGTGGCCACTTACGCGAGCATGCGCAGTACGCTCCTATAGTTCTATGGCTGCCCACATGTGAAGTCGGCTCTGCCCGAGGCCTGCTGGCCGAGCCGACTTGGGCATGTGTTAAATTTTGACCCCCCGCGCGCCTGAAAAAGACACATGAAGAGGCCGTTGCTGAAGAAGATGGATGCGGCGCTGGAGAGAGTTCTCTCGCAGCATTGGGGACACCCCCAGTGCTGTTTGAGCGCTGGGGCCAGCCCACAGTGCTGCGAGAGAACTCATTTGCATACTGACAAAGAAAAACTGATTTCAAGCAAACGGCGGTGCGGAGAAGACATCAAAAGGTAGGAGAAGAATAGCCTTTCTTAAGGGTATTCCAACGTGTTAGTGGAAAAAGAAGAGTTTGAATGATAGGTTCCTTTTAATATATTGCAAGGGCCACTATTATATTTGTATGTTGAATGTGGCCATGATCTAGCACACCCTCAACCGATATAAAGGCTTTTCTCATATACAGTTTACAGCTGTGAACTTAATATGAATCCTTGCCAGTGTTTTGCTCTTGTAATTATTATTTTTAATCTCTTCTCCTTTACCTTTCTTAAATACAATAGGGCTTTGAACCATGCTAGACGAACAGAATATAAAAGACTCTAATGGGTCTTACCTCTCGCTATTTCCTCAGGGCTCTGTTTACTGAGGGATTCATTAGAATGTCATCCTCTGAGATGAAAGTAGCATGTCAGATAAAGTACAGCCTATTAGTCATTTCCCAAAAGGCTCGTCTACCATTTTTTGTATCAAAATGTGCACAAATGTATTATTTTTTATACAAATTATTTAGATCTCCAAACATAGTTGGATTATATATATTATTATATCTATAAAATTAAAATAAGAAAATTGTGTAAAAATGCAAATATTTGCATCAGTTATTTCATACTTTATATGTGTGATCTGTTAATAAATTATGAGCTAACGCGTTTCTATTAGATGGATCAACATTAGTCTCAGCCACAGCTTCTTTGATGTGAAATGTACATAAACCTACCCCATAGTTGGCTTATTGCCTCTTGGTCTGTTTAAATAGTTGCGTCGTCTGGAGGAGCCGAGAAGTGCCCTGACTGGAGACAAAATCAAGTCCTCGAGTGACTCAGTACAGGAACAATATTTATCTTAGAAGAAGGAGGAAAATGAGGAAGAATTGCAAATGATAAAGCAAAAAAAGAAAACATTGTGAAAGACCAAAGCTTACATTATTTGCACAATGACTTTTCAGAACTGTTCACTCAAGGCAGATGACTTTTGTCGAAAAGAATTGAAAATATGTCCATCTCTCGCGTGTCTACAGAACGGATCCTTTACAGAGGACTTAGTTGAATAGTTCAGAGAATATATCAGGACGAGTAAATCACTGCTAAATGCAAAGTAAAGATCATTTGGTACATAAGGTGAGAACTATCTAATGCCGGCTGACAAATATGGCGACAAATATGGCGACAAATATGGCGGCTGATAAATATTTACATCACATACACAATTTAACGCTGAATTATGAGCGCTGCTCTGACCTTTGGTCCTTACTTTAGTGAGATAACCATGGTTCCAGGTCCATACCAGAGTAGAATGTACAGCAGAGGACCATTTGCTATAGATGGAGACTGAGGATTGTAGTGGAATTCTACTGCCTACAGATCCAATGCAGATAGATACCATCCTCCACATGACAGACCTCAAGTTCCAGGACAGATGGTACTATTATTATTCACCAGGTGGTGAGAATCTTTATTTGTCCCTTTTAGATGGTGTTATGCATTGCTATCTAGCGGTGAAGACCTTCTTCCAACTTTTAGAGCAGCAGTTCTCAACCTGTGTGTTGCAACCCCGGCGGGGGTCAAACGACCAAAACACAGGGGTCGCCTAAAGCATACCTCCCAACTGTCCCGGTTTCAACTGATCGGTGCCCGGAGGACGCCAATAAGTTGAACACACAAGCGATTAAAGCAGGAGCTGTCACAGCCAGCTCCTGCTTTAACGCTGCGCTGCGACTTCTGCAGTGTAGCTGCGATGTGATGACGTCACATCGCGCCTACAGCTATATGAGTAAGCGAGACTGTGGAGAGAATGGCAGGGGAGCGTTGGAAGGTGAGTATAAGAGGGTTTTTTTGTTTAAAACATTGAGGTGAAATATAATGAAGGGGCAGATGAAGGGGGGGCAGCATGACACTCAGGGCAGAGATGGAGGGAAATGAAACTGGGGGAGAGATGGAAGGGGGACATATAATTTACGGGTGACTGTAGGAGGATTATACTGTGTGGGAGCACATGAAAAATGAATGAGAATGGGCGGAGTCAACATAAAAGTAGGCGGAGCTAAATTCACCATGGCGCGCTGCTCGTGCCGCACATGCCTAAAGCAATCAGAAAATACATATTTCCGATGGCTTTAGATGCTGAGAAGCCACGCTACTGTCTACGGCAACGCTATTCAGGGAACGCACGCTGTTATGGATGTGCGTTCCAAACTGAATGGGGTCGCCGCAACATGAGGAACTGTATTGCGGGGTCACAGCATTAGAAAGGTTGAGAACCACTGTTTTAGAGTAACCAAATCTGCACCTTGTAAGTCAAAAATAGTTGAGACTCATTTGGGAACATGTTTGTGCGACAACATTTTTTGATTAATCTGATTGTGGGGTCGAAGGACCCTTTGACGTCTGCACCACACTTTCTAAATTTGTGAGTGTGCGGCACCATTGCCTTTTTTTCATTTGGGAACATGACTTGCCATACACAATCAATAAAAGTTGGCCATGATGCTGCCAAACAATCAGAATTTGGATCATATGTACAAGTGATCTCACCATCGACATAATCAGCCTAAGCAGCCCAATAAAGGGTGCAGCCTAGTAAAAAGAAAGCAAAATGGCAAACTCAGCCAATATTGTCATACACTTATGTTTAGCCAACTCTTGGTCAAAAATTTATGGCCAGTTTTTTGGCACACTTTGGCAAAGTCATTCATGGAATTTCTTTATTTCTTTATTTATTTATTTATTAAATTTCATCTAAAATGGCAAAAACCAACCATCTTTGGTGCTTTGTCTTGCACCAAAAATGTATTACATCCCCCTTTCAGCACCACTGTCATTACTTTTCATGAATGTGGGTGGAACAGGGATACCTCAGACCAACATTTATTATAACTCATCAGGTTTGAGTTATATAGGATTTCTAATCATTTCCTAACTGGTGTAGAACTCTATTCTGGTTCATAACATATGCCCCTAATTTATAATGATAATTCAGGCATTGCCTTGCACCAGTTGTGGCCTTTATTAAGATTAGTATACAAAATACCAGTCTTAATAAATCTGCCCCATTGTCTGGGATTAAAGCTACACAAGATAATTTTTGAGGAAAGATGTTCTGGTTTGGCATTAGTCTTAGCCAGTGTCTCTAGGTTTCATAGAAAACTAGGCACTGATCTATACGGAGCCAACTTCCAAAAGGTGGCACTAGAGTGAGTTTTCCTTTATCCATTAAAGGGGTTGTCCACTTTCAGACTAATATTGAGAGACAAATGTTATTGTTTGTACAATAAAAAGATATACAATTTTCCAATATACTTTCTGTATCAATTCCTCACGGTTTTCTAGATCTCGGCTTGCTGTCATTCATTCGGTTACTTCTAGTGGATAAAAGTCTGACCATGGTCATGTGATACACGGTCCATGGTCATGTGATGAGGACACAGGTGCACAGCTGATTACCAGGCACATGGTGCCCAATGGTGCCCTGGCATTGGCCTGCACAGGTACCAGAATTCTCTTGAGTAGTTGGTCCTATGTCCCATCAGACCTGTCGCTCTGAAATATTCTACCGAAAGACAGATCTTAAAGTCATGGCCCATCTTGCAGGGGCTTGAACAAGGCCAATGGTGCTACAGCACTTGGACCAAGTCTTTTTTGCACATGGTCAGTGGTCATACCCCCACTATCTGCCCTTCCTTTAACCTTCTTCTTTTATCATCTTCTTCACACTTCACCCATTGCAGTGCCACACAGCATTACTCAGCAACACAATGGTGCCCTGGCATTGGCCTGCACAGATAATAATATAATAATAATACATTTTATTTATATAGCGCCAACATATTCCGCAGCGCTGTACAATTTATAGGGTTCAGATACAGACATACATAACAAAGAACGTCATTTCACACAATGGGACTGAGGGCCCTGCTCAAAAGAGCTTACAATCTATGAGGTAGAGAGGGTGACACAAGAGGTAGCAGGGGCGGCATTGCTTATACAGTGTTCAGACAATTTTGTGCATTAGGAATTGTGATAGGCTTGTCTGAAAAGATGCGTCTTTAGTTTGCGTTTGAAACTGTAGAAGTTGGGAGTTAATCTGATTGTCCGGGGTAGAGCATTCCAGAGAAGTGGTGCAGCTCGGGAGAAGTCTTGTATACGAGCATGGGAGGTTCTGATAATAGAGGATGTAAGTGTTAGGTCATTGAGTGAGCGGAGAGCACGGGTTGGGCGGTAGACAGAGATGAGGGAGGAAATGTAGGGAGGTGCGGCATTATGGAGAGCCTTGTGGATGAGAGTAATAACTTTATATTTTATTCTATAATGAATAGGCAGCCAATGTAGCGACTGGCACAGACCGGAGGCATCGCTGTAGCGTCTAGCCTGATAGATGAGCCTGGCCGCTGCATTCAGAATAGATTGTAGAGGAGAGAGTTTAGTGAGGGGAAGACCGATTAGTAAGGAATTACAGTAGTCAAGGCGAGAATGAATCAGAGAGACAATAAGTGTCTTTAGTGTATCTCTGGTAAGGAAAGGGCGTATTCTGGAGATGTTTTTGAGGTGGAGGTGACATGAACGTGCGAGTGATTCAATATGAGGGGTGAAGGAAAGGTCTGCGTCAAATATGACCCCAAGGCAGCGGGCATGCTGCCTAGGAGTTATAGTAAGGCCTGAGACTGCAATGGATATATCAGGGACAGATCTGTTAGATGGTGGAAACAGTAGTAGTTCAGTCTTAGAGAGATTTAGTTTCAGATAGAGCGAGGACATGATATTAGAGACAGCAGAGAGACAGTCACTGGTGTTCTGAATGAGTGCAGGGGTGATGTCACGGGAAGATGTGTATAATTGGGTGTCATCAGCATAAAGATGGTACCTGAAGCCAAATCTGGCGATGGTTTGTCCAATGGGGGCTGTGTAGAGAGAAAAGAGCAGGGGGCCGAGGACCGAGCCCTGAGGAACCCCAACAGCAAGGGAAACAGATACCATGTTCCTCATCTTCCTCCCTGCTGGGAGATAGAAACCCCTATTTCATGGCATTTAGTAACACCATATGTATTTGACCTGCCAAAGAGAGAACAAGAGAGGAAAAAGGGCAGACACAAGGGGGAAAGACAAACTCCAATACAGGAAGAATGGTAAGTCTTACTCCCCCCCCCCCTTTCTTTCCTTATCCCTAGAGATGAGCGAACAGTGTTCTATCGAACTCATGTTCGATCGGATATTAGGCTGTTCGGCATGTTCGAATCGAATCGAACACCGCGTGGTAAAGTGCGCCATTACTCGATTCCCCTCCCACCTTCCCTGGCGCCTTTTTTGCTCCAATAACAGCGCAGGGTAGGTGGGACAGGAACTACGACACCGGTGACGTTGAGAAAAGTAGGCAAAACCCATTGGCTGCCGAAAACATGTGACCTCTAATTTAAAAGAACAGCGCCGCCCAGGTTCGCGTCATTCTGAGCTTGCAATTCACCGAGGACGGAGGTTTCCGTCCAGTTAGCTAGGGCTTAGATTCTGGGTAGGCAGGGACAGGCTAGGATAGGAAGGAGAAGACAACCACAACAGCTCTTGTAAGAGCTAAATTCCAGGGAGAAGCTTGTCAGTGTAACGTGGCACTGACGGGCTCAATCGCCGCAACCCAGCTTTCCCAGGATCCTGAATGGAATACACTGTCAGTGTATTCCCGTATACCCGATATATACCCCCGATACCCGTTCCAACGGTGTGCCCCCCCACCTTCACCCCAGAAATACCCTGCAAGTCCCCTAGCAATAGAATTGGGGCTATATACACCCACTATTTTTGCTACTGCCATATAGTGCCATTGTCTGACTGGGAATTCAAAGAATATATTGGGGTTACGTGCACCCACAATTTTTACTACTGGTATACAGTGCCAGTTTCTGACTGGGAATTCAAAGAATATATTGGGGTTATAAATACCCTCATTTCTTGCTACTGGTATATAGTGCCATTGTCTGACTGGGAATTCAAAGAATATATTGGGGTTACGTGCACCCACAATTTTTACTACTGGTATACAGTGCCAGTTTCTGACTGGGAATTCAAAGAATATATTGGGGTTACAAATACCCTCATTTCTTGCTACTGCCATATAGTGCCAGTTTCTGACTGGTAATTCAAAGAATATATTGGGGTTACGTGCACCCACAATTTTTACTACTGGTATACAGTGCCAGTTTCTGACTGGGAATTCAAAGAATATATTGGGGTTACAAATACCCTCATTTCTTGCTACTGCCATATAGTGCCAGTTTCTGACTGGTAATTCAAAGAATATATTGGGGTTATAAATACCCTCATTTCTTGCTACTGGTATATAGTGCCATTGTCTGACTGGGAATTCAAAGAATATATTGGGGTTACGTGCACCCACAATTTTTACTACTGGTATACAGTGCCATTGTCTGACTGGGAATTCAAAGAATATATTGGGGTTACAAATACCCTCATTTCTTGCTACTGCCATATAGTGCCAGTTTCTGACTGGTAATTCAAAGAATATATTGGGGTTATAAATACCCTCATTTCTTGCTACTGGTATATAGTGCCATTGTCTGACTGGGAATTCAAAGAATATATTGGGGTTACGTGCACCCACAATTTTTACTACTGGTATACAGTGCCAGTTTCTGACTGGGAATTCAAAGAATATATTGGGGTTACAAATACCCTCATTTCTTGCTACTGCCATATAGTGCCAGTTTCTGACTGGTAATTCAAAGAATATATTGGGGTTACGTGCACCCACAATTTTTACTACTGGTATACAGTGCCAGTTTCTGACTGGGAATTCAAAGAATATATTGGGGTTATAAATACCCTCATTTCTTGCTACTGCCATATAGTGCCAGTTTCTGACTGGTAATTCAAAGAATATATTGGGGTTATAAATACCCTCATTTCTTGCTACTGGTATATAGTGCCATTGTCTGACTGGGAATTCAAAGAATATATTGGGGTTACGTGCACCCACAATTTTTACTACTGGTATACAGTGCCAGTTTCTGACTGGGAATTCAAAGAATATATTGGGGTTACAAATACCCTCATTTCTTGCTACTGCCATATAGTGCCAGTTTCTGACTGGTAATTCAAAGAATATATTGGGGTTACGTGCACCCACAATTTTTACTACTGGTATACAGTGCCAGTTTCTGACTGGGAATTCAAAGAATATATTGGGGTTACAAATACCCTCATTTCTTGCTACTGCCATATAGTGCCAGTTTCTGACTGGTAATTCAAAGAATATATTGGGGTTATAAATACCCTCATTTCTTGCTACTGGTATATAGTGCCATTGTCTGACTGGGAATTCAAAGAATATATTGGGGTTATAAATACCCTCATTTCTTGCTACTGGTATATAGTGCCAGTTTCTGACTGGGAATTCAAAGAATATATTGGGGTTATAAATACCCTCATTTCTTGCTACTGGTATATAGTGCCATTGTCTGACTGGGAATTCAAAGAATATATTGGGGTTACGTGCACCCACAATTTTTACTACTGGTATACAGTGCCAGTTTCTGACTGGGAATTCAAAGAATATATTGGGGTTACAAATACCCTCATTTCTTGCTACTGCCATATAGTGCCAGTTTCTGACTGGTAATTCAAAGAATATATTGGGGTTACGTGCACCCACAATTTTTACTACTGGTATACAGTGCCATTGTCTGACTGGGAATTCAAAGAATATATTGGGGTTATAAATACCCTCATTTCTTGCTACTGCCATATAGTGCCAGTTTCTGACTGGGAATTCAAAGAATATATTGGGGTTATAAATACCCTCATTTCTTGCTACTGGTATATAGTGCCATTGTCTGACTGGGAATTCAAAGAATATATTGGGGTTACGTGCACCCACAATTTTTACTACTGGTATACAGTGCCAGTTTCTGACTGGGAATTCAAAGAATATATTGGGGTTACAAATACCCTCATTTCTTGCTACTGCCATATAGTGCCAGTTTCTGACTGGTAATTCAAAGAATATATTGGGGTTACGTGCACCCACAATTTTTACTACTGGTATACAGTGCCATTGTCTGACTGGGAATTCAAAGAATATATTGGGGTTATAAATACCCTCATTTCTTGCTACTGCCATATAGTGCCAGTTTCTGACTGGGAATTCAAAGAATATATTGGGGTTACGTGCACCCACAATTTTTACTACTGGTATACAGTGCCATTGTCTGACTGGGAATTCAAAGAATATATTGGGGTTATAAATACCCTCATTTCTTGCTACTGGTATATAGTGCCATTGTCTGACTGGGAATTCAAAGAATATATTGGGGTTACGTGCACCCACAATTTTTACTACTGGTATACAGTGCCAGTTTCTGACTGGGAATTCAAAGAATATATTGGGGTTACAAATACCCTCATTTCTTGCTACTGCCATATAGTGCCAGTTTCTGACTGGTAATTCAAAGAATATATTGGGGTTACGTGCACCCACAATTTTTACTACTGGTATACAGTGCCATTGTCTGACTGGGAATTCAAAGAATATATTGGGGTTATAAATACCCTCATTTCTTGCTACTGCCATATAGTGCCAGTTTCTGACTGGTAATTCAAAGAATATATTGGGGTTATAAATACCCTCATTTCTTGCTACTGGTATATAGTGCCATTGTCTGACTGGGAATTCAAAGAATATATTGGGGTTACGTGCACCCACAATTTTTGCTACTGGTATATAGTGCCAATTTCTAACTGGGAATTCAAAATGCGCAAGGCTCCCGGAAAGGGACGTGGATGAGGCCGTGGGCGAGGTCGGGGGAATGGTTCTGGGGAGCAAGGTAGCAGTGAAGCCACAGGGCGTCCCGTGCCTACTCCTGTGGGGCAGCAAGCATTGCGCCACTCCACAGTGCCAGGGTTGCTTGCCACATTAACTAAACTGCAGGGTACAAACCTTAGTAGGCCCGAGAACCAGGAACAGGTCTTGCAATGGCTGTCAGAGAACGCTTACAGCACATTGTCCAGCAGCCAGTCAGACTCTGCCTCCTCTCCTCCTATTACCCAACAGTCTTGTCCTCCTTCCTCCCAAAATTCCCAAGCTTCACAGAACAATAACCCCAACTGTCCCTGCTCCCCAGAGCTGTTCTCCGCTCCTTTCATTGTCCCTCAACCTGCCTCTCCACGTCACGATTCCACGAACCTAACAGAGGAGCATCTGTGTCCAGATGCTCAAACACTAGAGTCTCCTCCATCTCCGTTCGATTTGGTGGTGGATGACCAGCAACCCACCCTCATCGACGATGATGTGACGCAGTTGCCGTCAGGGCATCCAGTTGACCGGCGCATTGTGTGGGAGGAGGAGATGAGACAGGAGTTGGAAGAGGAAGTGGTGGATGATGAGGACACTGACCCGACCTGGACAGGGGGGATGTCAAGCGGGGAAAGTAGTGTGGATGTTGAGGCAAGTGCAGCACCAAAAAGGGTAGCTAGAGGCAGAGGCAGAGGTCAGCAGCTTAGGCGAAGCCAGGCCACACCCGGAATCTCCCAAGATGTTCCAGTTCGTACCCAGCCCCGAAAAACTCCCACCTCGAGGGCACGTTTCTCGAAGGTGTGGAGTTTTTTCAAGGAATGCGCCGAGGACAGATATAGTGTTGTCTGCACAATTTGCCTCTCGAAATTGATTAGGGGCTCTGAGAAGAGCAACCTGTCCACCACTTCAATGCGCCGTCATTTGGAATCCAAGCACTGGAATCAGTGGCAGGCAGCAACGGCAGGACAAAGGCCGCCTGCCGTTCACGCCACTGCCACTGCCTCTGCCACTGCCTCTGCCTCTGCCACTGCCACTGCTGACTGTGCTGGCGATGCACTCCAGAGGACGAGCCAGGACAACACTTCATCTGCCTCCGCCACTTTGTTGACTTCTCCCTCATCCTCCCCTGTTCCTGTCTTATCTCCTTCTCCTGCACCATCAAAGGCACCATCAGGTGCTTCTTTACAACAACCCACCATCTCTCAGACATTGGAGCGGCGGCAGAAATACACTGCTAACCACCCACACGCGCAAGCCTTGAACGCCAACATCGCTAAACTGCTGGCCCAGGAGATGTTGGCGTTCCGGCTTGTTGAAACTCCCGCCTTCCTGGACCTGATGGCAACTGCGGCACCTCGCTATGCCGTCCCTAGCCGTCACTACTTCTCCCGGTGTGCCGTCCCCGCCTTGCACCAGCACGTGTCACTCAACATCAGGCGGGCCCTTAGTTCCGCGCTTTGCACAAAGGTCCACTTGACCACCGACGCGTGGACAAGTGCATGCGGACAGGGACGCTACATTTCACTGACGGCACACTGGGTGAATGTAGTTGAGGCTGGGACTGCTTCCCAAACTGGCCCGGTGTACCTCGTCTCCCCGCCTAACATTCCTGGCAGGGACACGAGAAGAACACCCCCCTCCTCCTCCTCCTCTACCGCCTCCTCCTCCGCCACCGCCTCCTCCTCCGCCACCGCCTCCTCCTCCGCTGTTAGATTGACCCCAGCTACGAGTTGGAAACGTTGCAGCACTGGCGTTGGTAGACGTCAGCAGGCTGTGCTGAAGCTGATCAGCTTGGGGGACAGACAGCACACTGCCTCCGAGGTGAGGGATTCCCTCCTCGATGAGACGGCAATATGGTTTGAGCCGCTGCACCTGGGCCCAGGCATGGTCGTTTGTGATAACGGCCGGAACCTGGTAGCAGCTCTGGAGCTTGCCGGACTCCAACATGTTCCATGCCTGGCCCACGTCTTCAACCTAGTGGTGCAACGTTTCCTAAAGAGCTACCCCAATGTTCCAGAGCTACTGGTGAAAGTGCGGCGCATGTGCGCCCACTTTCGCAAGTCGACAGTAGCCGCTGCTAGCTTAAAATCTCTCCAGCAACGCCTGCATGTGCCACAACACCGGCTTTTGTGCGACGTCCCCACACGCTGGAACTCAACGTTTCAGATGTTGAATAGAGTGGTTGAGCAGCAGAGACCTTTGATGGAATACCAGCTACAAAACCCTAGGGTGCCACAAAGTCAGCTGCCTCAGTTTCTCATCCATGAGTGGCCATGGATGAGAGACCTTTGTGACATCCTACGGGTGTTTGAGGAGTCCACAAGGAGGGTGAGCTCTGAGGATGCGATGGTGAGCCTTACAATCCCGCTCTTGTGTGTTCTGAGAGAATCCCTGATTGACATCAGGGATAACTCAGATCACACAGAGGAGTCAGGGATAGCATCCGATCCGTCACAGCTGGAGAGTAGGTCCACACATCTGTCCGCTTCATCGCGTTTAATGGAGGAGGAGGAGGAGGAGGAGGAGGAGGAGGAGGAGGAGGAAGAAGAGTTGTCCGATGATGTGATGGTGATACAGGAGGCTTCCGGGCAACTTCGAATCGTCCCATTGTTGCAGCGCGGATGGGTAGACATGGAGGATGAGGAGGAAATGGAGATTGAACTTTCCGGTGGGGCCAGAGGAGTCATGCCAACTAACACTGTGGCAGACATGGCTGAGTTCATGTTGGGGTGCTTTACAACCGACAAGCGTATTGTCAAAATCATGGAGGACAACCAGTACTGAATCTTTGCTATCCTTGACCCCCGGTATAAAAACAACATCTCGTCTTTTATTCCGGTAGAGGGGAGGGCCAATCGCATCAATGCTTGCCACAGGCAATTGGTGCAGAATATGATGGAGATGTTTCCAGCATGTGACGTTGGCGGCAGGGAGGACAGTTCCTCCAGTAGGCGACCAAGTTCTCACCGGTCCACACAAACGAGGGGCACACTGTCTAAGGTCTGGGACACCTTGATGGCACCCCCTCGCCAAAGTGCCGCCACAGAGGGTCCTAGTGTCACCAGGCGTGAGAAGTATAGGCGCATGTTGCGAGAATACCTTTCCGACCACAGCCCTGTCCTCTCCGACCCCTCTGCGCCCTACACGTATTGGGTGTCGAAGTTGGACCTGTGGCTTGAACTTGCCCTATATGCCTTGGAGGTGCTGTCCTGTCCTGCCGCCAGCGTCCTATCTGAGAGGGTGTTCAGTGCAGCCGGTGGCATCATCACTGACAAGCGCACCCGTCTGTCAGCTGAGAGTGCCGACCGGCTCACTTTGATAAAAATGAACCAACACTGGATAGAGCCTTCATTTTTGTGCCCACCTGTGTAAAGCACCCCAACATGAAACTCCATGTCTGTACTCAACCTCTCCAATTCCTCCGCATCCTCATACTCATCCACCATAAGCGTTGCACAATTCTGCTAATACTAGGCTCCCTCCAACATGATTTCCCCCAACTCTGCTGGTTAGAGGCTCCCTCCACCCTGATTTCCACCAACTCTGCTGGTTAGAGGCTCCCTCCACCCTGCTTTCCCACAACTCTGCTGGTTAGAGGCTCCCTCCACCATGAATTTGCCCAAACTGGGCTGGTTAGAGGCTCCCTCCACCATGAATTGGTCCAAACTGGGGTTTTTAGAGGCTCCCTCCACCATGAATTTGCCAAAACTGGGCTGTTTAGAGGCTCCCTCCACCATGAATTGGTCCAAATTGGGGTTTTTAGAGGCTCCCTCCACCATGAATTTGCCCAAACTGGGCTGGTTAGAGGCTCCCTCCACCATGAATTGGTCCAAACTGGGCTGGTTAGAGGCTCCCTCCACCATGAATTGGTCCAAACTGGGGTTTTTAGAGGCTCCCTCCACCATGAATTGGTCCAAACTGGGCTGTTTAGAGGCTCCCTCCACCATGAATTGGTCCAAACTGGGGTTTTTAGAGGCTCCCTCCACCATGAATTGGTCCAAACTGGGGTGGTTAGAGGCTCCCTCCACCATGAATTGGTCCAAACTGGGTTTTTTAGAGGCTCCCTCCACCATGAATTGGTCCAAACTGGGGTTTTTAGAGGCTCCCTCCACCATGAATTGGTCCAAACTGGGGGTTTTAGAGGCTCCCTCCACCATGAATTGGTCCAAACTGGGGTTTTTAGAGGCTCCCTCCACCATGAATTTGCCCAAACTGGGCTGTTTAGAGGCTCCCTCCACCATGAATTGGTCCAAACTGGGTTTTTTAGAGGCTCCCTCCACCATGAATTGGTCCAAACTGGGGTTTTTAGAGGCTCCCTCCACCATGAATTGGTCCAAACTGGGGTTTTTAGAGGCTCCCTCCACCATGAATTTGCCCAAACTGGGCTGTTTAGAGGCTCCCTCCACCATGAATTGGTCCAAACTGGGCTGTTTAGAGGCTCCCTCCACCATGAATTGGTCCAAACTGGGCTGTTTAGAGGCTCCCTCCACCATGAATTGGTCCAAATTGGGGTTTTTAGAGGCTCCCTCCACCATGAATTTGCCCAAACTGGGCTGGTTAGAGGCTCCCTCCACCATGAATTGGTCCAAACTGGGCTGGTTAGAGGCTCCCTCCACCATGAATTGGTCCAAATTGGGGTTTTTAGAGGCTCCCTCCACCATGAATTGGTCCAAACTGGGCTGTTTAGAGGCTCCCTCCACCATGAATTGGTCCAAACTGGGGTTTTTAGAGGCTCCCTCCACCATGAATTGGTCCAAACTGGGCTGGTTAGAGGCTCCCTCCACCATGAATTGGTCCAAACTGGGTTTTTTAGAGGCTCCCTCCACCATGAATTGGTCCAAACTGGGGTTTTTAGAGGCTCCCTCCACCATGAATTGGTCCAAACTGGGGGTTTTAGAGGCTCCCTCCACCATGAATTGGTCCAAACTGGGGTTTTTAGAGGCTCCCTCCACCATGAATTTGCCCAAACTGGGCTGTTTAGAGGCTCCCTCCACCATGAATTGGTCCAAACTGGGTTTTTTAGAGGCTCCCTCCACCATGAATTGGTCCAAACTGGGGTTTTTAGAGGCTCCCTCCACCATGAATTGGTCCAAACTGGGGTTTTTAGAGGCTCCCTCCACCATGAATTTGCCCAAACTGGGCTGTTTAGAGGCTCCCTCCAGCATGAATTGGTCCAAACTGGGGTTTTTAGAGGCTCCCTCCACCATGAATTGGTCCAAACTGGGGTTTTTAGAGGCTCCCTCCACCATGAATTGGTCCAAACTGGGGTTTTTAGAGGCTCCCTCCACCATGAATTGGTCCAAACTGGGCTGGTTAGAGGCTCCCTCCACCATGAATTTGCCCAAACTGGGCTGTTTAGAGGCTCCCTCCACCATGAATTGGTCCAAACGGGGGTTTTTAGAGGCTCCCTCCACCATGAATTTGCCCAAACTGGGCTGGTTAGAGGCTCCCTCCACCATGAATTTGCCCAAACTGGGCTGTTTAGAGGCTCCCTCCACCATGAATTGGTCCAAACTGGGCTGTTTAGAGGCTCCCTCCATCATGAATTGGTCCAAACTGGGTTTTTTAGAGGCTCCCTCCACCATGAATTGGTCCAAACTGGGGTTTTTAGAGGCTCCCTCCACCATGAATTGGTCCAAACTGGGGTTTTTAGAGGCTCCCTCCACCATGAATTTGCCCAAACTCTGCTGGTTAGAGGCTCAATCCACCCTGATTTTCAAAACAAATGTTGGTGCCAACCTCAACTTACTACAAGGGCCAAATTCACTGCTGGTGACAAGCTCTCCTCACTGCAAGTGCCAAATACACATGTTTCAAGGTGTTTTCCTACTGTCAGAGAGGTGGTATTGAGTGTGTAAAGTGTGTAGTTGTTAGGCTGTGATGTTGGGGTAATAGAGGGTCTTTGGTGTGTTAGATGCCCCCAGACATGCTTCCCCTGCTGTCCCAGTGTCATTCCAGAGGTGTTGGCATCATTTCCTGTGGTGTCATAGTGGACTTGGTGACCCTCCAGACACGGATTTGGGTTTCCCCCTTAACGAGTATCTGTTCCCCATAGACTATAATGGGGTTCGAAACCCGTTCGAACACACGAACAGTGAGCGGCTGTTCGATTCGAATTTCGAACCTCGAACATTTTAGTGTTCGCTCATCTCTACTTATCCCCCATTGAATTCCTTGATGAGAGGGGGTTAATAAAGTGGGGATGGCCAAGTAGGATAAACCTATAAACGTCAGGTTCTTTTTAAGCTAGTAGTCAAAATTGTATTTTCTTGTACATTTCTTAACATGATGGGGAACTTATTAAGGCTGGTTATTCCTATTGGTGTTTACTATGCCAGTCGGCCAGGCTAAGGTGTCGCCTTGTTTTCTGCCCTACGCTGCCCAATTTTGTAAAACATGACAATAAAGACTCAGAACGAACAATAAGAAGGGGCTATACACCAAAGATGCACCGTATTATACCAATCTACACCAGAAAACTACCATAGATGGTTTAGTAAATTCCACCATTATGTTTAGTATTTCTACACAAGCACGAAACATTAGTAATTTTCCGTATTCTGATATTTTACATTATTTTCTTAGATGAACTGAAAATCAGAAGAGTTGTATTGAAATAAAACATCTGTATCTTGTAGCTGCATCTTCCTTATCTCACTGCAGAAAACAGGAAAAAAAAACCATAGATCACAAGGGAGACCCCAACAGGGGTTAAAAGAGATATTGAAAAAAAATACACATAATAATAACCTCCCGGGAGCAATTACCCTGATAAGAAGATACAAGGATTATGCATAGTAAACTGCAGCATGCGAAATGGGAATTGCATGTTAGGTAATTGTTAATTTTAGCAAACGCAGTGCCTAATTGCTGTGAAACACACTGACTATTAACAGGATGCCCTAGCACCTGCCTTCAGCAATAAGCACGCAACGCGAGTGGCCGGCACAGGAACCACATGTGTAATTAGTGACCATCAGTTTGGTAGTTTTTTTCTACTGATTCTTTTGTGCGCTATGAATAAAGCGTAATGACATATTTTATTAGAGGGCAAATGACTGTTTGGTAATGGGGGTTGCTTAGAAAAATCCTAGTCCGGGAGGCAAGGAGGGGGAGAGAGAAGCGGGGACTTGCTTTTCCCCTTGCACATGAATTGAAACATGGTTTCTTTTTATGTGTCTCTTAAAGGGAGTATAGAAATCTAATCTAAATGGAGAATAATGATATGTACAAACATTGCATGCTGTCATTGTAAGGAGGCAAAGCCTGTTGTCTATGAGACACGAATTACTGGAAGATCTCAGCAAGCTCAATAAAATGAGTATTTCAGGTTCTTTCCTTGTGTTCTTTTAGTTCTTAATAAGTAAACATAGGAAAGAAGCCCATCGCAAATGCTGAAATTTCATATACTTATACTGAGGAAATTGTGGCCTTGTCTATTATGAAATGGATTTTCTTGAACATATTGTATATCTCAAGAGGTTTTCCTGGATTGAAGAACATTGTTGAGAAGTAAGTAAAGTTGGGAAATGAAAAATAAGAATGATATTCACCTGTTTAGTCCCCTGTAGTTCTACATTCATTGCTACATTAGTCAATACAGTGATAATGTGTCATGAAACCACATGGACGCCATAGGCAGCCATTGGTCAGAGTGGTAATGAGAGCCAGTCATTGGCTGCAGTAGTCATGTAGATGTAGGTGATGTCATCACTGCAGGAAACTAAACAGATCACTGTAGTCCCTTCTTTCTGGGAATCAGACTCCCATCAATCACACATGGATGGGCTGTCTTAAGAATATCAATGATACTTACCCTCAGAAACTTTAGCAGGTCATCCCCTGTCTACACTTTTTACGGGCATACAAATATGATAAAGGAAGGTGTACTCATTCTGGAGAATTTAAGCCGGGTTCATACGAGGCTTTTGGTCAGGATTTTAATGCAGAATCTGCACCCAATCCGGCTCAAAAAACCGCCTCCCATTGAATTCATTCAAGCAACATGCCCTTTCTTGAGGCAGAATCCGCGGCACGGCACCTCCCTCCCGACTAAGTTCATTCAGTTGGACCTAATCCGGAGCGGAATGCCGCGACTGGATGCTGGAATACTGTATGCACTGCACCAGGATCCAGTCGAGGCTAGCCATTTTTTGGACCGGATTCTGAGGCGGCCTCCGCCTTAAAATCCGGTCCAACCCCACCGTGTGAACCCGGATTTAAGAAGAGATTGCTGAGCTAGAGTAACTTCAGTCTCCCTGTAGCTTGGGAATAGAGAGTAGATTGAATTGTTAAAAATCAAATCTGTTACAAATTTCAAATAATTTAGAGTTTTGTCAATTCGGACCAATAGAGTCTGGTCCAATCAGGCCTGAAATAAGTTTTGGGAAATTCATCATCTATACTTTGGCGCTCTCTCAACCTTTAATGACTAATTTTATGTTTCTCTTATGCTCATGTCTACCGGTTTGTAAGATTTTTTACTCCAGATTTAGAGGGAGTTTTGTGCGAACATAACCTTAAAATGAAAAGTTAGAGGGGGATATATTAAGTAAAATTTGTCAGTATTCTAGCATAATTTGCACCAAAAAAGCTGGGTTGTCCACTTTTTTAAAATTTTCCTCTGTGTGTGAAAAGGAGGTGCTGGATATCAGGGAAAGGTAGTAGCCTTATGGGAAAGGGGCAGGGCTCCATGCGGCAAAAATGCTCCAAAAAAGTTTAAGTGAACTAATAACTGATGTAGTATTAGACTAGACAGTCTAACAATACGCTAGATTTATTAAACAGTATCCGTCACTTGTCTTGCCTAAAGTTGCACTGTGTGTAAACATTAATAATATAATAATACATTTTATTTATATAGCGCCAACATACTCCGCAGCGCTGTACAATTTATAGGGTTCAGATACAGACATACATAACAAAGAACGTCATTTCACACAATGGGACTGAGGGCCCTGCTCAAAAGAGCTTACAATCTATGAGGTAGAGAGGGTGACACAAGAGGTAGCAGGGGCGGCATTGCTTATACAGTGTTCAGACAATTTTGTGCATTAGGAATTGTGATAGGCTTGTCTGAAAAGATGCGTCTTTAGTTTGCGTTTGAAACTGTAGAAGTTGGGAGTTAATCTGATTGTCCGGGGTAGAGCATTCCAGAGAAGTGGTGCAGCTCGGGAGAAGTCTTGTATACGAGCATGGGAGGTTCTGATAATAGAGGATGTAAGTGTTAGGAAACATTGTTAGTAAATCTAAAGTACAAGCAAAGGGAGTGGAGTAGCAGCACACAATCCAGATACAAAAACTCCTTTTATTAAACATGGTGCAGGTAGGTATTAGCTGTGGACATACAGACAGCAACGGGCAGCAACGGGCCCCGGATCCTCTCCTGAATATCAGGAATACAGCCAATATCACCATATCACCATATATATATATCACCATATATAAAGTTTATGCACAATGTGGTATAATTTTCTACTCTTGCACATGATTTTTAGTAAATCTGCCCCAATATGTTAGTCCCATTTTTTTGCAGGTTATTGGGTTTTTTTCTATTGTGTTAGATGTTTTAAAGGGGTTTTCCAGACTAAAAATATCGATGACCTATCCTATAGTTAGGTCACTAATATCAGATCTATAGGCAATATCAGATCTGACATATGCAAGTCCCATCATTTAGCTGTTCTCAGAACCTGAAACACAGAGAATGGAGCAGGAAGCAGGCAGCTCTGTTCTCTGAGTAGTGGCAGAACTGAGTCACTGCAGCTTAGGGCGCATTTAGATGAATGGGAGCAAATCTGTAGTACCTGGTCTGTCCATTAAATATAGAACAGAGTTATCTGCTTCATTCTCTGTGTATCCTCTGCTCAGTACAGTGGACTGAAGGAAGTGTTGGGTGTCAGACTCTTACTGATGCCATATTGATTTCATATCTGTAGGATAGATGATCAGTATTTTTAGCCTGGAAAACCCCTTTAAGTAACCTATCTACATACTTCTTAATAGAAAACAGGCTCTAAACTTACCACTAGCAGTGCTCTCACTAAGCATTGCCAGCGAGAGTCTATCCTGTACATTTGTACTCAATGGAGTGTAAAGGTAATGTAAAACTTTGCAGAATTTTAAAGATTTACCATATTAGTTTAGACAGCCTTTACTCTTGATGGGATGCCGATGTATTGGACCATGAATGCAGGAACTGTCTATGGTCTGGGACTTTTTAGAAGCCCAGCTATGATGTTGTTATACGCAACAAAGTAGAAATCAGCAATAGTTTTGAAGCAATTTGTGCTGTTAGTTTCAGCGCTCAATATGCTAAATAGGCTCTCTACCTTAACATGGGCATACTAGAAAAAAAACAGCCCAAAACCACCCACACGACAGTTAAGAGTATAATTTCCATATTGGGTGTTGAAATGATTGCTCAGGAATGGTGGGGACTAGAGAAAAAAATGCAACTGTGCTGGAATCCGTGGAGTGGCATCTACTGAAGGATACAAAGACTTGGTCTTTGTGTAGGGGGTGAAAAGTCATCTTTAATGCATGCATAATGAAAACCATTGAGGTGCCATGCAACATTCGTATAACATGTTGGAAAGCTAAAATTTCTACAAATTAAATCACTGCAGGTCTGACTGCTGGGATCCTCAGCAAGCTGAAAGTCCCCCATGCATATCTCATGCATGTCAATAAACGCAACTGTGTTCAATGTCCGCATGCTCCCATCCAAAATCCCACAGAATTAAAGGGTTGTACGAATATGGACACTTGGTGAATATGTCTGTTCGCAGGGGTCCCCCTAAAGCCTCCTTGTAAATGGAGCACCAGTGCGCTTGTGTCATTGGCTCGCCATTCACTTTTATGGAGCTGTGAATACTTCCGGGGATTACAATCCCAGCAGCCCCATAGCAGTGAATGTTACATTCACAAGGAGATTTTAGGTCCCCCCAGACAGTTATCCCCAGTCCTGTGTAGGTAAGTGTCCATAATGGTAGAGATGAGCGAACACTAAAATGTTCGAGGTTCGAAATTCGATTCGAACAGCCGCTCACTGTTCGAGTGTTCGAATGGGTTTCGAACCCCATTATAGTCTATGGGGAACATAAACTCGTTAAGGGGGAAACCCAAATTCGTGTCTGGAGGGTCACCAAGTCCACTATGACACCCCAGGAAATGATACCAACACCCTGGAATGACACTGGGACAGCAGGGGAAGCATGTCTGGGGGCATAAAAGTCACTTTATTTCATGGAAATCCCTGTCAGTTTGCGATTTTCGCAAGCTAACTTTTCCCCATAGAAATGCATTGGCCAGTGCTGATTGGCCAGAGTACGGAACTCGACCAATCAGCGCTGGCTCTGCTGGAGGAGGCGGAGTCTAAGATAGCTCCACACCAGTCTCCATTCAGGTCCGACCTTAGACTCCGCCTCCTCCAGCAGAGCCAGCGCTGATTGGCCGAAGGCTGGCCAATGCATTCCTATGCGAATGCAGACTTAGCAGTGCTGAGTCAGTTTTGCTCAACTACACATCTGATGCACACTCGGCACTGCTACATCAGATGTAGCAATCTGATGTAGCAGAGCCGAGGGTGCACTAGAACCCCTGTGCAAACTCAGTTCACGCTAATAGAATGCATTGGCCAGCGCTGATTGGCCAATGCATTCTATTAGCCCGATGAAGTAGAGCTGAATGTGTGTGCTAAGCACACACATTCAGCACTGCTTCATCACGCCAATACAATGCATTAGCCAGTGCTGATTGGCCAGAGTACGGAATTCGGCCAATCAGCGCTGGCCAATGCATTCTATTAGCCCGATGAAGTAGAGCTGAATGTGTGTGCTAAGCACACACATTCAGCACTGCTTCATCAAGCCAATACAATGCATTAGCCAGTGCTGATTGGCCAGAGTACGGAATTCGGCCAATCAGCGCTGGCTCTGCTGGAGGAGGCGGAGTCTAAGATCGCTCCACACCAGTCTCCATTCAGGTCCGACCTTAGACTCCGCCTCCTCCGGCAGAGCCAGCGCTGATTGGCCGAAGGCTGGCCAATGCATTCCTATGCGAATGCAGACTTAGCAGTGCTGAGTCAGTTTTGCTCAACTACACATCTGATGCACACTCGGCACTGCTACATCAGATGTAGCAATCAGATGTAGCAGAGCCGAGGGTGCACTAGAACCCCTGTGCAAACTCAGTTCACGCTAATAGAATGCATTGGCCAGCGCTGATTGGCCAATGCATTCTATTAGCCCGATGAAGTAGAGCTGAATGTGTGTGCTAAGCACACACATTCAGCACTGCTTCATCAAGCCAATACAATGCATTAGCCAGTGCTGATTGGCCAGAGTACGGAATTCGGCCAATCAGCGCTGGCCAATGCATTCTATTAGCCCGATGAAGTAGAGCTGAATGTGTGTGCTAAGCACACACATTCAGCACTGCTTCATCAAGCCAATACAATGCATTAGCCAGTGCTGATTGGCCAGAGTACGGAATTCGGCCAATCAGCGCTGGCTCTGCTGGAGGAGGCGGAGTCTAAGATCGCTCCACACCAGTCTCCATTCAGGTCCAACCTTAGACTCCGCCTCCTCCGGCAGAGCCAGCGCTGATTGGCCGAAGGCTGGCCAATGCATTCCTATGCGAATGCAGACTTAGCAGTGCTGAGTCAGTTTTGCTCAACTACACATCTGATGCACACTCGGCACTGCTACATCAGATGTAGCAATCTGATGTAGCAGAGCCGAGGGTGCACTAGAACCCCTGTGCAAACTCAGTTCACGCTAATAGAATGCATTGGCCAGCGCTGATTGGCCAATGCATTCTATTAGCCCGATGAAGTAGAGCTGAATGTGTGTGCTAAGCACACACATTCAGCACTGCTTCATCAAGCCAATACAATGCATTAGCCAGTGCTGATTGGCCAGAGTACGGAATTCGGCCAATCAGCGCTGGCTCTGCTGGAGGAGGCGGAGTCTAAGGTCGGACCTGAATGGAGACTGGTGTGGAGCGATCTTAGACTCCGCCTCCTCCAGCAGAGCCAGCGCTGATTGGCCGAATTCCGTACTCTGGCCAATCAGCACTGGCTAATGCATTGTATTGGCGTGATGAAGCAGTGCTGAATGTGTGTGCTTAGCACACACATTCAGCTCTACTTCATCGGGCTAATAGAATGCATTGGCCAGCGCTGATTGGCCGAATTCCGTACTCTGGCCAATCAGTGCTGGCCAATGCATTCTATTAGCTTGATGAAGCAGAGTGTGCACAAGGGTTCAAGCGCACCCTCGGCTCTGATGTAGCAGAGCCGAGGCTGCACAAGGGTTCAAGCGCACCCTCGGCTCTGATGTAGGAGAGCCGAGGGTGCACTTGAACCCTTGTGCAGCCTCGGCTCTGCTACATCAGAGCCGAGGGTGCGCTTGAACCCTTGTGCACACTCTGCTTCATCAAGCTAATAGAATGCATTGGCCAGCGCTGATTGGCCAATGTATTCTATTAGCCTGATGAAGTAGAGCTGAATGTGTGTGCTAAGCACACACATTCAGCTCTACTTCATCGGGCTAATAGAATGCATTGGCCAGCGCTGATTGGCCAGAGTACGGAACTCGACCAATCAGCGCTGGCTCTGCTGGAGGAGGCGGAGTCTAAGATCGCTCCACACCAGTCTCCATTCAGGTCCGACCTTAGACTCCGCCTCCTCCAGCAGAGCCAGCGCTGATTGGCCGAATTCCGTACTCTGGCCAATCAG
This sequence comes from Leptodactylus fuscus, assembly GCF_031893055.1. Classification (NCBI taxonomy): domain Eukaryota; kingdom Metazoa; phylum Chordata; class Amphibia; order Anura; family Leptodactylidae; genus Leptodactylus; species Leptodactylus fuscus. Next base: position 116,906,171 of record NC_134271.1, on the reverse strand, counting down.
CACTGGCTAATGCATTGTATTGGCGTGATGAAGCAGTGCTGAATGTGTGTGCTTAGCACACACATTCAGCTCTACTTCATCGGGCTAATAGAATGCATTGGCCAATCAGCGCTGGCCAATGCATTCTATTAGCGTGAACTGAGTTTGCACAGGGGTTCTAGTGCACCCTCGGCTCTGCTACATCAGATTGCTACATCTGATGTAGCAGTGCCGAGTGTGCATCAGATGTGTAGTTGAGCAAAACTGACTCAGCACTGCTAAGTCTCTGCATTCGCATAGGAATGCATTGGCCAGCCTTCGGCCAATCAGCGCTGGCTCTGCCGGAAGAGGCGGAGTCTAAGGTCGGACCTGAATGGAGACTGGTGTGGAGCGATCTTAGACTCCGCCTCCTCCAGCAGAGCCAGCGCTGATTGGTCGAGTTCCGTACTCTGGCCAATCAGCGCTGGCCAATGCATTCTATTAGCCCGATGAAGTAGAGCTGAATGTGTGTGCTTAGCACACACATTCAGCTCTACTTCATCAGGCTAATAGAATACATTGGCCAATCAGCGCTGGCCAATGCATTCTATTAGCTTGATGAAGCAGAGTGTGCACAAGGGTTCAAGCGCACCCTCGGCTCTGATGTAGCAGAGCTGAGGGTGCACAAGGGTTCAAGTGCACCCTCGGCTCTCCTACATCAGAGCCGAGGGTGCGCTTGAACCCTTGTGCAGCCTCGGCTCTGCTACATCAGAGCCGAGGGTGCGCTTGAACCCTTGTGCACACTCTGCTTCATCAAGCTAATAGAATGCATTGGCCAGCACTGATTGGCCAGAGTACGGAATTCGGCCAATCAGCGCTGGCCAATGCATCCCTATGGGAAAAAGTTTATCTCACAAAAATCACAATTACACACCCGATAGAGCCCCAAAAAGTTATTTTTAATAACATTCCCCCCTAAATAAAGGTTATCCCTAGCTATCCCTGTCTGTACAGCTATCCCTGTCTCATAGTCACAAAGTTCACATTCTCATATGACCCGGATTTGAAATCCACTATTCGTCTAAAATGGAGGTCACCTGATTTCGGCAGCCAATGACTTTTTCCAATTTTTTTCAATGCCCCCAGTGTCGTAGTTCCTGTCCCACCTCCCCTGCGCTGTTATTGGTGCAAAAAAGGCGCCAGGGAAGGTGGGAGGGGAATCGAATTTTGGCGCACTTTACCACGTGGTGTTCGATTCGATTCGAACATGGCGAACACCCTGATATCCGATCGAACATGTGTTCGATAGAACACTGTTCGCTCATCTCTACATAATGGCACAACCCCTTAAAATGGAGAAAAAGCTATGCAACACACTTGCCTTTCAACTAAATGTAGGAGACCTAAAGCATGGAGGACTATCAGACTCCTGTTCTTCTGATCACTGACGGTCCCAATGGCCAAGACCTCCAGCAATCTGACCCTTATCCCTTATCCATTAATAGGGAATAAGAAATGCTAACACTTAAATCTTAGACATGGCTGTATGTTTTTTTTCATGTTACCTCCAACATAGAAAATTCTGAAAAAAATCTGCAAAAAAAAGAAGCATCCCTCCATATCTTGCTTTAGTTGCGGCACCATGTAAAAATAGCACTGAGTCTATGGCAGGTATCCACACGCTTAGTAGTCCCATTGATGTAGACTAATCTCTGCGCTGACCCTCGCCAGCAATCATGGCAGAAACCTAAAGCTCAACCGTTGGATTTCTGCTGTGGGCTCCATGGCAATAATACATATCAGACTTTTCTGAAGCATATTAATATTTTTTTTTTTCCTATCAGTATGTCTTTGGAGTATGGGAGGAAATCCACGCAAACACGGGGAGAACATACAAAATCCTTGCAGATGTTGTCCTTGGCGGGATTCAAACCCAGGACTCCAGCCCCTGAAGCGTATTAATATTCATGCAAACCTACTGTCATAGATCTGTGCTGTAAACTGATATGGGACCAATTCTAATAGATATATGGGGATTCATCTTTATTTGTTACTGCCTTCCAGGGGTCAGATTATAGGACTGACCTTTATGGAGCGTGTAGTGTCCAGCTATTAATATAGAAATCCCATATCCATGGGGAGATGCTTGCACAGACCTATTCCTAGATGCAGGGAGGAAGCTGTGACTGCTCATTTGCCTTCATTACCACCAGCTCTGGATCTCACACAGTGGCGCAGGACGTGGTGAAGTTCGGGCATTCATGCTCCCTGCTTGCTTCATTAAAGTAGTATTGTACCACATTTTGTGTGTTTTCTCAGTCCGGCTGGAGGTAAAATAAGGTTCATTTTCCACAAGTTTGAATAAATTTATTCAGTTGACTGAATCCCTTGTTCAGCTCAGCGGACTCACTAGGTAGCCATAGTCCTGTAATTAGCCCATTAAATAAAAATCTGGACGTACCATTTGCCTGTACTAGATAATCGGAGGAATATGCTTCTAATTTAGCCGACACACAACAGCATTTCATGGAGATAAAACCAAGCGGAATAAGATAAAAATTATTACTTTGTACGTCGAGCAATGACCTGGACATCCAAAATCAAATTACCCATGGCCATGGATTCCTAGGGAAGAAAAAAAGCATTAGCCACTGTGTAAAAGAACGGTTATTTATTGCCGAGGACTGTTCCCTTTCATGCGCATGGAGTCCATTTGGCCAATAAGCAGATCATTGATGTCTTTATAAGCGGGAGATAAGTAGGAGTAAACAGGGGCGAGTAAAACTCAACTAAGCATTAAATGGGGACTTAATAGAAAAATGTAATAGAGATGTAGGTGCAGAAAGAAGTACTTTGACCATTTGCGAATACGTGACGCGATGATAGCGACAGATAATCAGCCGCATTTGAATACAATTTCCAAGGATGATTTTCTGCTTGGCAGGAGATAAAACCGTGTACTGTATAAGCAGCTATTGGGACATTGTAACCCCATATTGTCATGGTCACTTCAATGTTTCTGGAGTATTATATGAGAATCTATTGTATTATAAACACTAGATGATGAACATTAACATAGAGAAAGAACAACAGGCAATACAAAGAAAGCATTATATACAGTAAGGGGAGAACTGGATATTACTGTAGGTTATGTTTCTAAAGGAATTGAATCTTTCAAGAATAGTTGAGCCTTGCAAGTCATATTGATAGCGTTATATAATACATATATATATATATATATATATATATATATATATACTGTATATATATCCTATTAATATTATAAATGTGAAAGTTTGTGGGTTTGTGTGTTTGGATGTTTGCATGTTCGGATGTTTGTTCCTCAATCACGGAAAAAGCGCTCCACCGATTTGGTTGAAAGTTTCCACAAACATAGTTAATACACCCGATTGCACAATAGGCTACTTTTCGTCACAATAGCGCACATACTTTTGTGTCAGGACCCCCACAAAACCCAAACTCACACCACCATCTCTGCAATCTCACACACTTTGGACCATAGCAAGCCACAAAATTCATATTGCCCTCTATAGCCTCGCCCCTAACCCCACACAATCACATATACATATACTTTACCACTTTGCCCCTCACCTTACCGATACTCCAGGAGGCTCTATTTAACGCTCCGGAGCAGCCATGTTTGCCGACCCCCACCGCTGTGACAATCCGCGACACCGCCTACCCATGTCAATACCCCTAGGAGGTCTAATAAATGCAAAAAAAAAAGTTTAAAAAAAGTAAAAAAAAAAAATTAAAAAAAAAATTAAAAGGATTAAAAATTCAAATCACTCCCCTTTCCCTAGAACACATATAAAAGTAGTTAACAACTGTGAAAAACATACATGTTAGGTATCCCCGCGTCCAAAATCGCCCGCTCTACAAAGCTATACAAATATTTTTCCTGTTCGGTAAACGCCGTAACGGGAAAAATGGTCAAAAGTTCCAAATCGCCATTTTTTGACTGTTTTGATTCTGATAAAATTTGAATAAAAAGTGATCAAAGCAATAACATTTCCCGAAAATGGTAGAACTACAAAGTACACCCGGTCCCGCAAAAAAAGCCGCCCTATACATCCCCGTACACGCACGTATAAAAAAGTTACGGCTGTCAGAATATGACGACTTTTCAAAAAATAATTTTTTAACACAGTTTTGGATTTTTTTTAAGGGGTCAAAATGTAAATAAAACCATATAAATTTGGTATCCCCGGAATCGTAACGAAACACAGAATACAGGGGACATGTCATTTTGGTTGCACAGTGAACGCCGTAAAACTAAAGCCCGTAAGAAAGTCGAAGAAATGCATTTTTTCTTCAAATCCACCCCATTCTGAATTTTTTCCCTGCTTCCCAGTACATTATATAGAATAAATAATGGCAGCATCATGAAGAAAAATTTGTCCCAGGAAAAATTAAGACCTCATATGGCTCTGGGAGCGGAGAAATAAAAAAGTTATGGGGTTTAGAAGGAGGGGAGTCAAAAACGAAAATCAAAAAATGCCATCGGCGGGAAAGGGTTAACTTCAAATACTTCTGTCCCAAAGTCACTATGTAAAGTTTCTCACAACACCGTATATATAGCAGCTCAAATACAAATTAACTTCAACACAAAAGTCTCACGTATTCTCTGAATTACAGCAAAAACAAGATACAAAGTTACATGTCATATCCCATACCTTATACACAGTACGAAAACCTTACCCATGCCTGTATATACCCACTTCTACAATCACCGCAGACGAAGTCACGGGTACCAGCTAGTATATATATATATATATATATATATATATATATATATATATATATATATATATATACACACACACACACACATATATATATATATATATATATATATATATATATATATTAATTAATACTGAGCTCTATACTGGAGAATAAATCCCATCCCATGTATGAGACCTTGACGGCACTGTGCAGCACTGTCAGTGACCGACTGCTTCACCCCAAGTGTGAGAAGGAGCGCTATCGGAGATCCTTCCTCCCAACCGCGGTCAGGCTGTATAATCTACATCAGGCCAAGCGAGGATCACTCCGCACAGAGAACTAAATGATCCTGAGTCTTCTTTTTTTTTAGCTGCTATGACTCCTAGTATTTTATCTCCTATCTGCTATTATGAGCTTATGTGTGTCTCCTTCTGTAATATATTACTATTATAATCCTGTATCTGTATTATTATCATGCTGCTGTAACAAACTGAAATTTCCCCATGGTGGGACTATTAAAGGATTATCTTATCTTATCTTATGAAAGCCTTCATCACAGGGTCAAGGGTGGATTGTAATTCACGCAGAGGAGATGGGTCCAGTTATCTTCATTCAATATTTATATACATGTGATTGTACCTTGTTCCCAATAGTATATTTTTTAATGGACTTTTATAAAATGTAGAAAAAGTTCCACCCATTAAGTTTGTGAGTTTGTGGGTTTGTGTGTTTGGATGTTTGGATGTTTGGATGTTTGTTCCTCAATCACGCAAAACCCGCTCGACCGATTTGGCTGAAAGTTTCCACAAACATAGTTAATACACCCGATTGCGCAATAGGCTACTTTTCGTCACAATAGCGCACATACGTTTGTGCCAGGACCCCCACAAAACCCAAACTCACACCACCATCTCTGCAATCTCACACACTTTGGACCATAGCAAGTCCCAAAATTCATATTGCCCTCTACAGCCTAGCCCCTAACCCCACACAATCTCATATACATATACTTTACCACTTTGCCCCTCACCTTAACGATACTCCAGGAGGTTCTCTTTAACGCTCCGGAGCAGCCATGTTTGCCAATCCCCACCGCTCTGACAATCTGCGACACCGCCCACCCATGTCAATACCCCTAGGCGGTCTAATAAATGCAAAAACAAAAACAAAAAAAAGGAAAAAAAAAAATAAAATAAAAAATAAAAAGTATTACAAATTCAAATCACCCCCCCTTTCCCTAGAACACATATAAAAGTAGTTAAATACTGTGAAACACATACAAGTTAGGTATTCCTGTGTCCGAAATCGCCCGCTCTACAAAGCTATACAAATATTTTGCCTGGATACTTAACGCCGTAGCGGCAAATATACTGAAAAGTCCAAAACTGCAGTTTTTTCACTAATTTCATTATCATACAAATATCAATCAAAAGTGATCAAACCAATAGCATTTCCCATAAATACAACAACTACAAACTACACCCGGCCCCGCAAAAAAAGACATCCCCCGACACAGACAAATAAAAAAGTGACTGCTGTCAGAATATGGCAACTTTTACAAACAAAAAAATGTCAACACACTACTGGCAGAAAATACCAAAGCATACAATGTCGTATATCGCGGTATATTAACTTCAAATACCTCTGTCCCAAAGACACTATGTACAGTTTATACCAACACCGTATAGCAGCTCAAATACAAATTACATTCATCACACAAGTCTCACGTATTCTCAGAATTACAGCAAAAACAAAATACAAAGTTACATTTCATATCCCATCCTTTATACACAGTACGAAAACCTTACCCGTGCCTGTATTTACCCACTTCTATAATCACCGCAGACGAAGTCGCGGGTACCAGCTAGTAATGAATATATTTAATTACTTGTATATGTTCAGCCAAGATTAAGAGTTATTACAGTTTTCTCAACTTACCCTCTATCCATTGTATCGAAACAACATCTTCACATAAAATGGTCTTCTATTCATATGAAAATTAGGTTACATTGTTTGGGAGGGCGTTCCTTAGATTGCCTGGGCTTTGGTCTAAGTTCCAGATAAAGCACTTTTCCCCTCATTCGCATATAAAGGCATACAGTTTTCTATCAGGCTGAGGTGTAGCGCTCTCTGCCCACTTGCTCACTGTCTGAGGCACAGAACGAAGGTTGCAGCACTTCTTTGGTGCACAAAAGAGCCATGCCATATAGATGTGCCACAATTACACCCATCTATACTAGAATGCTGGCATTAATAAATTCCACCAGTAATGGTCGGTGATGTTGGGATGTCACCATCAAGTGACATGGACAACATTACACTACTGGATTGATGACAAAAAGCTGCCAAAGCTCAAGATACCATCAGCATTTAGAATTGATGAACTTGTTAAGGTGAATATTACAATAGGTTACTAATAGAGATGAGCGAGTACTATTCGAAACTCCTGTTTCGATTAGCACGCACCCATAGGAATGAATGGACACAGCCGGCACGCAGGGGATTAAGCGGCAAAGTCTGCATGCTGGCCGCTTCCATTCATTACTATGGGTGCATGCTATTCGAAACAGCCGTACTTACTCATTTCTAGACTAACAAACTTGCACTGTAGGTATTTCTAGAATAATTTCTGAAACATGGAAAGCGATTGTGCTTTCTCCCCATTCTGTTATGAACAATTTCTTGTCCTTACTAATGCATATCTTAACATAAGACCATATGATGCATATCCAACAATGTCATTGTCTGGTGGCGTACAATGGAGTGTTAGCAGTGGCACATTGCGAGGGCCATTAACACTGGTTTTGTTCTGCCACCAGCAATTTATGAATGAGATCCATTTACTGCATACACTGTATGCATAGTAGCTTTACCCACATATTTAACATTGAAATGCACTTAGTATTGTTGTGTTTGCTCACAGAGCTGCACTAGAACAGGTAGAGCTGTATCTAATTGAAGCCCTCTTTGTCTGCTTCTGAAAGCGCTAATATAACCTAATGTATGTACCTGTGAAAATGTATTTTCTTTACAACCCCATCACATGTAAGTGATTTTATTTTCTGTCTTTTGTTGCCTGTGTTCATAGATTGCAATTCACGACATACTTGACAAGCATGCTATGCGTATATATAAAGGAGCCTTTATAAGATGTGCAGGTAGGAAATGTTTTCACAATCCAAACTTTGGAACAAGATATAGAAAACACAGAGACCTAGTCATTTCATGTTTTCCCCTTTCTTTTTATGTGGTGAATGTTCAGTCACCAGTGATCCTCAATGACCCGTTTTTTTTCGAAGTTTTAGAAGGTTAGAAAACATATTTTACGGAATAATAGTAGAGCGTAGTAGACAATGAAAAAAAGTAACGTGAAAATTATGCAAGCTGGGAAAATCTCAAAAAGGGCTGGAGAAATCTGAGACAAGTGTTTAGTGAAAAGCTGAAGGACTATGATGTAAGAAGGACCTTGAAATGCAGTATGGTGTACTCAGTAGGCTAAGGATCAGATTGGAGACATCAGGTACATACAGAACTAGAGATGGTGTGCTAACCACGTCAAGGGCAAACTATGATGAGACACAGGGAGAAGTTAGATTTTGCAAAGTTAGGGGGCGTTCACACTACCGTCGGTGCCCGACATGTAGTGTCCGCTCCTAGTGTCCGCTCAAAATCTGTCACGGACACTAGGAGCGGACACTAGAAAAACCCTGCATGCAGGGTTCCTCTGTCCGCTTGAGAAGTCGGACATCTTCTCTTGCGGACAGGGAAGGACGGGCACGGATTGCAAAAGAACGCACCCGATGCCCATTCAAGTGAATGACAGGTGTCACGGACACATCTAGTGTCCGCTCCTAGTGTCCGTGACAGATTTTGAGCGGACACTAGGAGCGGACACTACATGTCGGACACCGACGGTAGTGTGAACGCTCCCTTAGAGCAAAAAATTGTAATACAGATTTTAGTTAAAGGGATCCTATCAATTAAACTGAATTTTTTGTGACTATCACGTAGGAATAGCCTTAAGAAAGGCTATTTGTTTCCTACCTTTAGATGTCTTCTCCGGGCTGCCATTTCGTATATAATCCGATTTCCGTCGGTATGCAAATGAGTTCTCTTGCAGCACTGGGGGTGGGCCCAAGCGCTCAAACAGCACTGGGGGCATCTTCAATGCTGCGAGAGAACTCTCCAGCGCCACCTCCAGAATAAAAACAATACCTTTCTTATGTTTCAGAGCCTCAGGGATGCTGAGAAAAGGCACATTTATTTATATTTACTTAATCAAATATGGATCTTGAAAAACAGGGGGGGGAGTTTTCTTCTATTACTTAGTACTGCTGCATCATCACTAAACATGCCCATCCTATAGGGCGTCGGTTGACTTCCTAGGTGGTTGTCTTACTACATGGGGTTGTCTATAGTGTTGCGTTTTCTACTGCTATGTATAGAAATTGGCTCTGGACTACTGGTCTTGGAAAGTATTTGCTTATATAGACATCCACATAGTTGACTCTTTAAGGATAGGTTCACACTAGTGCTTGGTCTCCATTGGGGGTTTCTGTCTTCCATTCCAGTTAACAGATGTGAAAAGTCTTTTGTCCTCTACATTATTTAGGTGGAACTCCATTATAGTCTATAGTCAAGCAGATTCGAAGAACGTAATGCCGAACGCTAGTGTGAACCTATCGTATATGAAAGAGACAGAATATAGAATAATATACATAAAATATGAGAACGTAATACCGTAGTGTATTACATATTTATGAATCTATGACAAATTGGGCATAATGAGAACAGTTACCATGTAGAGATGAGCGAACACTAAAATGTTCGAGGTTCGAAATTCGATTCGAACAGCCGCTCACTGTTCGAATGGGTTTCGAACCCCATTATAGTCTATGGGGAACATAAACTCGTTAAGGGGGAAACCCAAATTCGTGTCTGGAGGGTCACCAAGTCCACTATGACACCCCAGGAAATGATACCAACACCCTGGAATGACACTGGGACAGCAGGGGAAGCATGTCTGGGGGCATAAAAGTCACTTTATTTCATGGAAATCCCTGTCAGTTTGCGATTTTCGCAAGCTAACTTTTCCCCATAGAAATGCATTGGCCAGTGCTGATTGGCCAGAGTACGGAACTCGACCAATCAGGAGGCGGAGTCTAAGATCGCTCCACACCAGTCTCCATTCAGGTCCGACCTTAGACTCCGCCTCCTCCGGCAGAGCCAGCGCTGATTGGCCGAAGGCTGGCCAATGCATTCCTATGCGAATGCAGAGACTTAGCAGTGCTGAGTCAGTTTTGCTCAACTACACATCTGATGCACACTCGGCACTACTACATCAGATGTAGCAATCTGATGTAGCAGAGCCGAGGGTGCACTAGAACCCCTGTGCAAACTCAGTTCACGCTAATAGAATGCATTGGCCAGCGCTGATTGGCCAATGCATTCTATTAGCCCGATGAAGTAGAGCTGAATGTGTATGCTAAGCACACACACATTCAGCACTGCTTCATCACGCCAATACAATGCATTAGCCAGTGCTGATTGGCCAGAGTACGGAATTCGGCCAATCAGCGCTGGCTCTGCTGGAGGAGGCGGAGTCTAAGGTCGGACCTGAATGGAGACTGGTGTGGAGCGATCTTAGACTCCGCCTCCTCCAGCAGAGCCAGCGCTGATTGGCCGAATTCCGTACTCTGGCCAATCAGCGCTGGCCAATGCATTCTATTAGCCCGATGAAGTAGAGCTGAATGTGTGTGCTTAGCACACACATTCAGCTCTACTTCATCGGGCTAATAGAATGCATTGGCCAATCAGCGCTGGCCAATGCATTCTATTAGCTTGATGAAGCAGAGTGTGCACAAGGGTTCAAGCGCACCCTCGGCTCTGATGTAGCAGAGCCGAGGGTGCACAAGGGTTCAAGTGCACCCTCGGCTCTCCTACATCAGAGCCGAGGGTGCGCTTGAACCCTTGTGCAGCCTCAGCTCTGCTACATCAGAGCCGAGGCTGCCCTTGAACCCTTGTGCACACTCTGCTTCATCAAGCTAATAGAATGCATTGGCCAGCACTGATTGGCCAGAGTACGGAATTCGGCCAATCAGCGCTGGCCAATGCATTCCTATGGGAAAAAGTTTATCTCACAAAAATCACAATTACACACCCGATAGAGCCCCAAAAAGTTATTTTTAATAACATTCCCCCCTAAATAAAGGTTATCCCTAGCTATCCCTGCCTGTACAGCTATCCCTGTCTCATAGTCACAAAGTTCACATTCTCATATGACCCGGATTTGAAATCCACTATTCGTCTAAAATGGAGGTCACCTGATTTCGGCAGCCAATGACTTTTTCCAATTTTTTTCAATGCCCCCAGTGTCGTAGTTCCTGTCCCACCTCCCCTGCGCTGTTATTGGTGCAAAAAAGGCGCCAGGGAAGGTGGGAGGGGAATCGAATTTTGGCGCACTTTACCACGCGGTGTTCGATTCGATTCGAACATGGCGAACACCCTGATATCCGATCGAACATGTGTTCGATAGAACACTGTTCGCTCATCTCTATTACCATGTTGTACTGCCATATACATATATACAATTACTTGGAGTCCCCTGCTAATATGAATAGTTGAACAGCAGGAGACATCTAGTAATACAGGGATTATATAAATAGGCTTTGCTTTATTAACATTAACAAACTCAGAGCTTCAAGAATCATGCATTTACTTACCGTATTTTTCGGACTATAAGACGCACTGGACTATAAGGCTGCATTCACACTGAGTAACGCTGGCGTTTTTTGTGCTTATTTTTGCACATAGCGCCACGTTAACGCCGCGTTAACGCCGCGTATACGCCGCGTTTGCGCCGGTCAACGCCACCGCAAAATAGCGCGGCGCAAACGCGGCGTATACGCGGCATTAACGCGGCGCTAACGTGGCGCTATGTGCAAAAATAAGCACAAAAAACGCCAGCGTTACTCAGTGTGAATGCAGCCTAAGACGCACCTAGGTTTTAGAGGAGGAAAATAGGGAAAAAAAAAATTTGAAGCAAAAACTGGTAAAATATTTAATATATGGGAGTTGTAGTTTTGCAACAGCTGCAAGGCCACATTGACAGGTGACCCTGCAGCTGTACGGGGATGCATAGAGTGGTTTTTTTTGCGGGGCCAGATGTACTTTTTAGTTATACCATTTTGGGGAATGTCTATTTCTTAGATCACCTTGTATTGAAAAAAAAAACAGGAGGTGATTTAGAACTTTTATTTATTTCATATTTTTATTATATATTTTTAAAGCTTTTTTTTTTTTTTTTTTTTTTTTTTTACTATTTTATTTCCCCCCGGGGGCTTGAACCTGCGGTCACTTGATCGCAAGTCCCATGGACGGCATATTAGTATTACGGCGGCTGGTCCTAGGCCCAGCCGCAATACTAATATAGCTGTGACAGGCCGGGGAGCCTCATTAGGCTCCCGGCTGTCACCCGAACAGGTCGGCTCCTGCGATATCGCCGCGCAGGAGCCGGCCTGCAACTTCACAGGTACGGGGCCGGTGGGGACCGGCCCCGGGGGAGAAGGGGCCACGGATACTGACCCGGCATCCGCTGTACTAGAGAGGCGGATGCCGGCACGGGATAGACGCCGGGGCCTGAGACATCGCTACGATCCTCTGCCCTGCATGAAGCCAGCGGCGGGGGCACGGAGAAGCGGAATAGCATCACTCCTCCCACTGCTGGCTTCATGCAGGGCAGAGGAGCGCAGCGATGTCTCAGGCCCCGGCGTCTATCACTTGCCGGCTTCCGCCTCTCTATTACGGCGGATGCCAGGTGCCACATTCAGACTATAAGACGCACCCTTCTTTTATTAGTACTATGTGGTAGTAGTTTAGCAGTTTGTAGTTGAGTTTGCCCTATCTAAAGCATATTTCATATGGCTAAAAAGATATACTTATAATGTTAGATCAGGTTCAATGGGTGTGCGGGATTTCCCAGCCACTTAGTTCCTGCAGGGTTAGATGCAAGAAGTTTAGCACAGCAGAGACCCGGCGCCATCAGAACATCAGTGGTGGGGCATCCATTTGGTGGTAAAATGTATTCCTATTTAGCTATACCACAGGTCCATGTCAGTAACACTGTTCTTTTGCATACTAGCCCCTTGTGGAGCTTGTCCCATCCCTGCTTTCTCTTTCACCATGAATTCTCTGGATGGACTTCATATAGCACCGAGGGAGCAGGGACTGCACCAGAATAACCACCATGTTATACATCAAGGTGCAGCACTAAAACACAGTTATATGGTGCTAAAGAGAGCATAGATGCAGAAGAGAACATATAAAGAACATGATACCAAACTCCTCCACATCTCACATACTTTGACATTTCTAGTCATTCTCATTTCACGCCGTCACTCATTAAAAGCAATATTTTTATTGTCCGCAGTACTGGAACAAACTGGATCTTTTTTTTAACATTTTTGACTCTAATATCTGGAAGTCATAGAGACCATTGTTCTTGAGAAAATCCGGATATCAGAAGTTTCTGAGATATTAAACTGCTAAATTGCACAATTTCTTCCGGAAGGGCATAGCTATAGGGGGTGCAGATGCACCAGGCCTTTGGAGCCACCAACATTATAAATATCACAGTGTGGGTAGGGGCCCAGATACAGATTTTAGGTTGGGGCCCAGGAACTTCAAGTTACACCTCTGCTGTTGGGCATTTTAGCTTGAATACCTTGCTGACACTTCACTGACTGAGTTGTATCAGCATTAACAAACAGCTGTACACATGGACTTATAAGGAACATGTCATGATGTTGTCAGCCCCTAAACCTCTCCCACAATGTCATACAGTACATGGCAGGAATATGTTTCTAAAGATGCTGGTATCTGAACTGTTCCTTGCATTACAAAGGCAAAAAAATAAGGTATAAAGTAACATGTGCGGAGAAGGTCATAGTCGCGTTAATCCCGGGTAACTGTCGTCATCCTAATTAATTAGACTGAGTGCCAGGCGGTCAAGAAATCACACCACTCTATGTATTGGTATTCGTTCTTCTCTCAGCAAAAATGTATACTGACACACCTTTATTCAAGACCATGGGGGTTAAATAGTAACAGAGAAGGAAAGTTATATAACAACAATGTAAGTTTTCATATTCATTCCTGAATGGTATGGTCCATCTCAATCAAACAGAAAAAGTTTAAGCAATGCCATATATAGCCAGCTCCTCCCGGTCCTGCGTGGTAACCTTCGGGAGCTGTCTTGTGGCAGCAAGCCAAGCATTTGTTTTTCTTGCACCCATCTTGGATACAGGAGCCATCTTATCATATAACATTATACCAGTTTCAAGCATAAGCAACTATATCTAGCATTCAGCTTTAAAGGATGATAATGTTTTTTCATACATTACATAATTATAAACTTCACGGTGCTACCTGTGAATAGTTGAGGGTGGTCATGATCTCTGGAAGAGTCATCCAGTGCTTTGCCATTCTCGTCTTCACATCCCACTGGCTGGGTTATACCATTACAGCTCTTCTGCGGCAACATCCAGCTCATACAGTGGCGTAACTACCGCCATAGCAGCGGAGGCGGCTGCCACAGGGCCCGGGACATTGGGGGCCCGGTGACAGCCACTACCGCTGCTATCATTATACTCGGGGGTCTTTGCAGACCCCTGAGTATAATGATTGGCGGATCGGGAGAGGTAAGGGAACATAAAAAACATGTTACTTACCTCTCCACGATCCTGCCTGACGTCCTTTCTGACGTCTCTGACGTCACATGAACCTGGCCTGCGTCCCGGGTCATGTGACGTCAGACGTCATTAAACAAGGACGGCAGAGGAAAGGCAGCGGAGAAGACAGCGTAGGAGCCGGAGACAGGTAAGTAACAGTAGTTTTTTATGTTTTTATTCCCCCGGGTCTCCGATTACTCTGGGGTCTGAAAAGACCCCAGAGTATAATAATTGTTTATGGGTGTCCACAGTGGGACATAATACTGTGTGCAGGGGACACTATGGTGGATAATACTGTGTGCAGGGGCCACTATGGGGGATAATACTGTGTGCAGGGGACACTATGGAGGATAATACTGTGTGCAGGGGACACTATGGGGGATAATACTGTGTGCAGGGGACACTATGGAGGATAATACTGTGTGCAGGGGACACTATGGTGGATAATACTGTGTGCAGGGGACACTATGGGGGATAATACTGTGTGCAGGGGACACTATGGAGGATAATACTGTGTGCAGGGGACACTATGGAGGATAATACTGTGTGCAGGGGCCCCTATGGTGGATAATACTGTGTTCAGGGGCCCCTATGGTGGATAATACTGTGTTCAGGGGCCCATATGGTGGATAATACTGTGTGCAGGGGCCCCTATGGTGGATAATACTGTGTTCAGGGGCCCCTATGGGGGATAATACTGTGTGCAAGGGCCACTATGGGGCATAATACTGTGTGCAGGGGCCACTATGGGGGATAATACTGTGTTAAGGGGCCACTATGGGGCATAATACTGTGTTAAGGGGCCACTATGGGGCATACTACTGTGTTAAGGGGCCACTATGGGGCATAATACTGTGTTAAGGGGCCACTATGGGGCATAATACTGTATGCAGGAGCCCCTATGGGGGATAATACTGTGTGCAGGGGCCACTATGGTGGATAATGCTGTGTGCAGGGGCCACTATGGGGCATAATACTGTGTGGAGGGGCCACTATGAGGCATAATAGAACGCGCAGAAATGCGTAGGAGGGGGTCGATCGAGGTCTTCGGCACCGGTGTCGGTCGGGGGGGGCTATGTCAAAAGTTCGCCACGGGGCCCCGCCATTCCTAGTTACGCCACTGAGCTCATGTACAATGCATAGATGAAGCCAATGCTAGTACACTTCTCTTCACTATGTATGTGTGGGATGTTTCCATAGCTGGCCTCTAATGACCATCAATGGGACCATTAATCAAACCATGAGGGGTGGCAGACTACATGACTCAGAAGACCTGGAAGACCAGTTGAGCCTTCACAGGTAGCATACACTATTGTATGTCTGCACTTCATGTGCCATAATATGGCTCTGTACAACCTCCTTCCCTATAAATTGGAATTAATTTGCTTTCCTACTATGACTAAGGATCACTGTTGGCCATTCTAAACTTATGAAGCTGAGTCTTCTTGTCACCTAGTCACCCACCTACTCACAAGTAAACCCAGACAGTGCCCTGCTTTCTTCTCACTTTTGGCCTCCATATAGCTTTAGTTTGTGTATGTTACCCTGCTAGTGACTCCTCGTTTGCCTTCTGTACATTGTTCGATTACTATACAATGTATTAGCTGTCCTGAGCTATGCCCACATTATAACCCACATGCACCCTTGGAGCTAGAAATACAGATACATCATTTCCCATTCAATTCTATTGAGAGTTTATCATATAAAACATATTCTATTTTTGGATAACAGCTGTAGCATTGTAGCAGTGAGCCCCAAGACATGCTCCACCAAATAACCTGAAATACAATTTAAGTAATTCATTCTTATGTCCCAGGTTTACTACAGAAGGCGTCTTGCAGAAAATTAAAGGACTGTATTTATGCCCAGCACATTCTTTCCAAATTACCAATGTGTATATTATAGTGATCTAAAATCTATTGATCTGGTGCCCTGTGGATAACCCTGTAAATATGTATTGATCCGTTGTAGCATATCCTGCCTGGTTTTATGGTTCCTGAATTTTTCTATGTTAACTTGTTTCATGTCGGAATCTAAAATGCTGAATATAAAATACTAGACCCATGTGCTGAAATCGATTTTATCTTCTTACGAACATGATGCTTTGTCCCAAAAGAGCAGGGTAATATTTTCTAATACATGCCATAATATATCAAAAGTATCAAAAACAGTAAATATGTATCATAAAGTATAGTGTTGGTGAAAGTACACACCATAGTTCGGGTGAAGATAACAAAGTTTGTATTACACTTTATATAAGAAAAGTGTCTGTTTCTTCACTTATTTCCCTCTTTCGGTCACTGATCAAATCTGTACAACAGACGTCTATGGAGCGAGGAGGGGAGGATAAGGAGAGCTCCTCGAACAGAGAGACATCAGCAATATAGAAACTAGTTTGGGACACCAAGCGCATGGCCGTAATCCGATCAGGAATGACTCCGGAGCATTGGATACTGACACTGGGGTGGAGAAGGAGTTGAGATATGCCAGTTGGGGCCCTTTGCATCCACAGGGGACAAAAATGATAAATTCAAGACCAACACGAAAGGCACTGCGCTTACTCCCAAGATTTCGATAATAACACGTAGCTTTATTGCGACCAGTTAAAACACTGGACGCTGTCACAGCGTTTCAGGGTTTTTACCCTTTTTCAACCAAAGTTCCTTGGGCTGGATCAGATGATGACTGGCCGTTGTGTCCCACCAATGGCAGTACTCAATCCTCTTGGGAGTAAACGTGGTGCCTTTCGTGTTGGTCTTGAATCAGCAATATAGAGAGACTGTTATTTTTCACAACACAGCTGGATTGTCAGGAATTACTATCCAGCCTTCTCCTGAAGTGATTCATTCAAAGATGTACACATCCTCATATATGTATATCTCCTTCTCTCCTTTATCCTCCCCCCATAGAGGTCACTGTAAACTGGCACAGCTTGTGGATGGAGTATGGATAGACTGGATCAGATAACAAATAAAGACAGGAGAAATATTTATCTGTTTTGAGTTTGCTAGTTATTTGATGTATTTGATATCCTACTAATATTATCCTACTAATTCCTACTAATATTATAAATGTGAAAGTTTGTGTGTTTATGTGTTTGTTACTCAATCATGAAAAAACAGCTGAACAGATCTGGATAAAATTTGGCACATAGATAGTTTGTAACCTGGATTAAAACATAGGCTACTTTTTTTTCCCAGTAAATGACATGGCTTCATGACTGTTATGAATTTATGTTCACATACTATATTACACTGCTCTTGTCTGCAGGAAAATCAGGTAATTGCAGTTTGCTGATAAAGCCTGGTCTGTTATATCTCTATGTAAACACACAGATAACATTGAGTCCATTGAGTACAAGCATCTGCATATTATCTGATCTGCATAAGTGTTCTGTGTCCTATAGACAGCATGTTAAAACACTGACATGGGAAAACTCCTTTAATCCAAACTGGCATTTTCCCAATTTTAAACATGTCAAGAAAAAGAAAATCTAATTTGTTGCAATTTAAAAAAAAAAAAAAAAACGAGCTATCAAGTTATCCAGAAGTCAACAGACTTCTCCTCAAGCGAAACTAAGGAGGACTGAACAAGCTAGGCGACAGACGGCTATTAGAGCAGCCAAAACGCTGGAACAGGTGGATCATCGACCACAACACACTCATTATATGGCGTCCCAGCGAGCTGCTGAGATGCAATTACAGGCACAACAGGAGGAACAAGTTCAGCGGCCGGCTAACTTGAGAGCCAGGGTCGGACTGGCCCACCGGTAAACCGGGGGATCCCCCGGTGGGCCCCCGAGGCTGACTATTAGTTTTCATTTCCAAATGTACTTTCAGGGACTTCAGGGGCCCGATCGGGATATTCAGGGGCCCGATCGGGCTCCTGACCATCCCAAAATGGGCCCCTGTACCATTCCCTGCGAGTGTGTGAGAATTAGCAGGCGCGGGGCTTCTCCTCCCTGCGCTGTGCACTGCCGGCATGTAGCAGGATGTGTGCTGCCCCTCCCCCACACAGATCGGAGAGTGCAGGGGGAAGTCTGCAGAGCTTTCACCACAGGCCAGACAGGACAAAGCTGCACAGGAGCCTCCTTCATATCCAGTGAACCAGGCCAAATGTAAGTACATTTTTTGGGTAAAAATATGTATATTTAATGTTTGTATATTTGTGTAAAGTCTCTGATGTACTGTGTGAGCCCTGTATGCTTGTAGATAGGTGTGTGTATATATGTATGTATATTTAATATGTGTATATTTGTGTAAAGTGATAGATAGGTAGGTGAGCAATGAAACCACACGGACCCCATAGACAATAATGGGGTCCTTGTGTTTTCCGCGCGGTGTCCACATGAATCACACGGAGAGAAAAGGAGTACTTGCAGCACTTTTCTCACCACACGATTCATGCGGACACTGCACGGAAAACACATGGACCCCATTATAGACTATGGGGTCCGTGTGGTTTCATTGCTCACCGCTTTTTAATGCGTATAGGTTTCTGTTCGGGGGAACCCCAAGCGGACTTCCCAAAAAGGAATACTGAACTCAGGTGTGAACCAGGCCTAAGTATATCCAGCATATGAGTGTGTTTCTGTTTTCTTCTGTACATGTCTACCATTATGCATACTAGAATTGTATTTTATAGTGTGATGTTCAGTATACTGAGATGTTACAGGGGTTATCCAGGAATTACAGTTCTCTGCAAGGGAAAAAGTCACAAATAAGAAAAAAAAGCAAAACCCATACTCGCCTGTCCCCGGTGTCTCCCACGTCCGTCTGGTCCAGTGGCTCCCGGAGCGATGTTCTGGCAGATGTCATCGCCACACGTGACTGCTGAGGCCAATCAGCGGCCTAAGGAAAGGACATGTGACATCACAGGTGACATGAGAGTGATATCGCGGTTTCTTTCCTTAGGCTGCTGAGGCAGATGATTGACTTCATCAGTTACGTGTGGCGAGGACTGAAAAAACTCTGGGGCACCGCTGGAGCGGACAGGGGTAGGAGAATCAAGGACAAGTGAGTGTGGGTTTTATTTTTTTTCCTTCACCGGCCTCCTTGTAGAAACCTGTAATTCCTGGGCAAACCCTTCAAGGATTAGGCCCTACTGAGCAAAACACAGCTAACGCTGGATTCACACCAGCGTCTGGTTTCCGTCTTCTGCATGCAGAAGATGGAAACCTGTCGGACCAAGTCTGGCCGTGAGCGCCAGTGAGCGTTTTATGTTCTCTGCGGCAAAACCGTTTTAAACCGGACACAAAGTCCTGCATGTCCAACTCTGTGTCCAGTTGAAAAAAACAAAAACATTTTGCCGCAGGGAGCACAAAACGCTCACAGGTGCTCACGGACGCACACTTCATTTGAACGGGTTTGAAAAATGCCTGCAGGTTTCCGTCTTCTCCCCAGTTTCGGGCAGGAAACGGAAACCTGAAAGTGGAGAGCCGGGGCACAGATGTGAAGGAGCCCTTAAAAACGCTTTCTATTTTTTTTAAGCACACAAGCATACTCTCCTGTTCCCAGTGTCTCCCAGTGCAGTCCAGTCCGGCATGTAACTACCAGCAGAACTGCAGGACCGGAGCACTGGGAACACATGAGTGTGGGTTTTTTTTGTGTGCTTTGTTTTTCACCTCCCCGGAATAATTATAATCAAAAAAAAAAAATTATTCTGGACAACCTCTTTAAAGTGTGGGGCATTCGGGGGGGAAATTAAAGGGGTTGTCCAGGCATAATTTTCTATGGTTTATTGTCAGCATAGGCTATAAATGCCTGATCTGTAGGAGCCGACACCCAGCCCTCAGACCGATCAGCTGTATGGAGCCACTTCTGGCACCAGTCCTGTACACAATACGGGGCCAGAAGCAGAAAGCTCTGTCCACTGTATATCAGCCGGCACCTTCTCTGCATCTCGGCACTTATTGAAGTCAGTGGGAGCTGAGCTGCAGTGAATCTGCCAGGCAACTATACAGTGGATGAAGCTTTCTGCTTCCAGTCCTGTATTGTGTACAAAATGGGCGCCAGAAGTGGTTCCGTACAGCTGATGGGGCCGCGTATCAGCCCCCTAATGATCAGGTATTTATGGCCTACCCTGAGGATACGCCATAAAAATAATTAAGCCTGGACATCCCCTTTAATATGTATATGTATGAGTGTGTAGGTAACTGTTGTGTGCAGTTTTTGGAAATCGCAGCATGTCATTTATACCTACAGAAACACTTACAGTGTCCCTATAGATATAATGGGAGCAGAAAGTCCTCGGAGGAAACCTCTGTAGAGTTTCTGCAAAAAGCGCTGCAGGAAAAACTGATGTGTTGGCGCCAGGGGTTTTCCCGCAGTGTTTTTTTGCTGTGGGACGCTGTGTTAGGCCTTGTCCTTATAGTGTGGTATACAGTATATTGAGATGTTAAAGAGGAGCTCTCACCACCTGGGACACATGCAGTTTAATACACTGCTAGAGAGCTGACAGTGCGATGAATTCAGCGCACTTTCGGCTTTCCCGTTCTGTGCCCCCCGGTGAAGAGCTATCGGTGCCGGTACCGTAGCTATTCAGTGTCAGAAGGGCGTTTCTGACAGTCAGTCCGGAACGCCCTTCCTCACAGCAGCGCCTATAGCACTGTACTGTGCGCTCAGCGTCATCGCTGCCTGGTAAGCAGCGACCCCTCTCATAGTACAGCGCTATAGACACTACCGTGACGAAGGGCGTTCCTGACTGACTGTCATAACGTCCTTCTGACGATGAAGATCTACGGTACCAGCACAGAACGTGAAAGCCAATAGTACACTGAATTCAGCGCACTGTTGGCTTTCTAGCGGTGTATTGAACCTCATGTGCCCCAGATGGTGAAAGGTCTTCTTTAAGGATTAGGCACAACAGCGAGATGCAGCTAAAAAAACATTGTGGGAAAAAAATTGCAGTGAATCTCAATATATTTTTTCCACAGTGTTTTTCATTGAGCTTTTGTCCCCAGCACTCCGTTGTCCCCTGCATGTGTCTGTTGCACATCGTATGGCGGGTGAGCAGCATGGCTCCTGATATGTTATTACCTTCAGCCGCCCTGTCTTGGTATCGCTGGTTTGCAGGGTCCTGATGGTGGGCCCCTAGAAATAATTCCACTGGTGGGCCCTAGACACCCCAGTCCGACCCTGTTGAGAGCTGCCGAAATGCTGGAGCAGGCAAAGCATCGATGGCAGAAATTTGCTGAATAAAGGTGAATAATCAATACCAACAACACAGAGATGAAGTCGTGGGCAGGAGCTAGTAATATGTATCCAATTTGTATGTCACATACAGTAATAGATTCAGATGTAGAAGATGCAGCAGATCACAGGTTGGAGACCATTGCTCTAGTCCAGTGGTTCTTAATCTTGTTTGAGGTACCGAACCCACCAGTTTCATATGCACATTCACCAAACCCTTCTTTAGTGATAAATCAAATATGATTTTTTTTTAAATTCAAGACATAGGTATATGTTTTTTTACTGGTACACAAAATGATCCGTGCATATGGCCTAGGGTTCGATCGAACCCTGCTTAAGAACCACTTCTCTAGTCTATATCTTAGAGGTTGTCTGCTTTGGGCAGTTTTTGTTTCAAGGATTCCCTGCTGAAATCATCTGTAATGTGTGGAGAAGTCTGACCGAAGGTTCTCCTGCAGCGCCACCACAGGGTAAGTGAAGTATTACATTGTGGCACCAATGGGTGTCCTCATAAAAGGAACCCTTCAACATAAAAGGACTTTTATCTATTGCATAGAACAGGAATCTGTTACAAATAGTGTCTGCTGAGATACCACCATATGTATGCATTAATGGGAACCTATCACCATGAAAATGCAGTACATCTCTGTTCAGTGCAGTACAATGCAGTTCCTATTCTATCCTATAGCTTGAAGTCCTGAATAGGGACCTGCCTCACTAACCTGTATGTGTCAAAGGGCTACAGACTGTAATAAAACACTGTCAACAGCGATGAGCAAATCTTTAGAATTCTTATTCTCTGTGGATCTTCCTAATTCACTGTAAATTTCACAGCTGAGAAATTGATATTATCTTTATGGATGAACAAATCTTCAAATCTCCAAGGATTTTCAGTAGCATTAAGATAGTATTATGTTATGTAAGTAGTTCCCTAAACTGTAAAGTAGACAAACTGTACTAGAAGGACGAGTTCTTTCTATATTAAGGTTCATACATACTCCCACATAAGCTGTGTACAGCTCTGAGTTATTTTGCTCCATCTTATTTCGTAGCGATTTACAGAACATTGTCAATCACTGTCCTATATAGGGCTCACAATCTACATTCTCAATGTTTCCCAGAGGAAACTCACACAAGCACGGGGAGAACATACAGATGTTGTTCTTGGTCGGATTCAAACCCAGGACTCCAGTGCTGCAAAGCAACAGTGCTAACCACCATGCTTGCTCATATGGGATTGTAATACAGATGGTACCAGAGGAAGACACACACTTTCTAACAATCAGTGGTAGAAACCCACAAGAAGTATGGGAAGGGGGAATAATAAAGAGGAATCTTAGGTTAATGTCCACCTCTCTGCTTTTTTACCCAGAACCTTACCTTTCTATCTGAACATACTTTAACTTGCATGCCTGCAATACTAAAACCCCTACTGGAGGTCAGAAGGACCCTTGATGGTAGGTGCAGGAATTGACTCAGTAGACAATGGCTTCAGTTGAACAACAGTGTGAACTTTACTGAAGATGATGCAACAGCATCCAGAAAAGTGCAGTAGACAATGGGATTCCCACTGTAGGATGACGATAAGCCAATTATTTGTTCTCAGCCAGGGATCCCCAGAATATAACACTAGGGCCAGGTATCTCCAACTTTGCTTCTCTTGTCTCTCTTTATAGACCTGGAATCAGCTGTCCTCAGGACTCTGCTTATCCTGTCAAAAGCTGGGCCTATAGTCTAAGGCTCTAAAAAAAACCCTTCTCCTTCATAATGCCACATGTAGTTCTCCAATCTCCTCTCTCAAGGCTGAGAATATCTTCCCTATCTCAGAGCTGGACTAGGCTGTCTCTCCATTTTTCTAAGCAGATCTCCAGTGATGTCTACTAACTGAAGACTACCTTTAGGAGACTTAGAGTCTCCTTCCCTTATGCCAGCCAACTAAAAGTTGGACTGGACCAGGGCTCAATCAAAGGAGGGGCGTACCTCCAGCCCCAGTGGAACAGCACTAAGATAGGGAAAACATAAGCAGAAGCACATAAACTATAAGTGGCACATCCATAAGGTTCATGTGTAGAAAATGTTTATCAGTGTCTACTGCACCAGCTGGGAAAATACATATTAGAGGGCAAGGATCAACCTGACACGTGTGACATCTGAAATTGCAAAGGCCAATTGCTCAAAAGAGTACAAAACTATTGACTGAGAAATCTGTCTCTAGGGATAAACGGAGGGTGTATCTCCACTATCCCAATATTCCTGCCATCTTCCTTGAAATACCTGTCGTAAATCCACCCTTTGGTTCACTAAACCAATGATGGCATGGGCTGCTTTCTCCAGCAACTACCTCTCCAAACATCTCTTGAACCTTTGACCCTTTGTCTCTGAAGTCTCAGGTTATTACCTGTTACTACCAGAGGATCTGGCTGTATCTTACTTTCTTTTACATATTTAGAACACGTCTACGCCAGGCCAGAACAAGCATGTATGTATCTAGGACGTAGGGGACAGAGTCTGACAGGTACCTAGACCCAGGGGTGAACCTCACCCCTCTGCTGCCTGAGGCAAACTATAGAAAGGCACCATACCAATAAAAAAGATACCCAACCCGATTATCTGTGGTTGTGTGATGGGTCCCCGCTTGTGTTGAGCGAATAGTATATACGAATACCTCGCTCCCATAGGAATGCGTGTTAGCAGCTGGCAAATATTCACTGCGCTTAACCCCTTGGTGTTCGGCCGCTTACACGCATTCCTATGGGAGCGAGGTATTCGACAAATAGTTTTGAATACTATTCGCTCAACACTAGTCCCCGCTAATTAGGACACACCCCCATTGGCAGACCAAAAATCCCCATATTTGGCCCTCATATAGTAACACCCCATTTTTTGCCCCACACGATATGCAGCCATTTTTTTTGCCCCACAACAAGATATATGACCCCCTTTTTTCTTCCCCCCACATTATATGACTGCTTTTTTTTGTCCTCCACAGTATATGACCCCTTTCTTATGAACCCAACCAGAATATGTCCCCTTTTTGCCCCCCACATAGTATGACTCATTTTTAATTCCCCTTCAAAGTATATGACCCCTTTTTTGGGGCCCCACACACAGTTTATGACCCCTTTTTAAAGCCTACATGCAGTATATCACCCCTTTTTGCCCTTCTCCCACCTATACCCCCACACAGATTAGCTGCTGATAATTTTTATTCACTAGTCCATGCTCTAGTCCAGGCTGCCCTCCGCTGCCTCTTCCAGGGTAACTGTAGTGCCACCTAAGGACAGGAGTGTAGACAGGAGCGTAGAGGAGAGTAAAAATTTCTGGCCACTACTTATTGCAATAAAAAAAAAATTCCACCCCTACTTTATTCTGCGAGGTGCCACCTGAGGCCAGTCACCTCATGAAAGATGCGCCCTTGCCTAGATCCCACCAATAAAATTCATACTGGGTTCCCACTATAAAGTTACATGCAAATATTACCCAATCCCATTTGCTAACTCTTAATACAGCTCTAACATATGTTGTTTTTTTTTTTCCGTTGAAGCTTGTTGTCTGATCCCTGCCAGACTCTTTCTTTCTTAAGGACGTGGTAGCTCACTAACTGTCTCTAGCCTTGAACTAGGGTTCTCTTACTTTTGTGAGCCAAGGATACACGCTCACAATATGACTGGTCACAAGTGCCATTGAGCCCAGGGATGGAAAATACTAGCCAACCTGCTGACAGACTGCCGTCTAACACATCAGTAGAATAATAAACTCGAGGGGCAACATGGTGGCTCAGTGGTTAGCACTGCAGCACTGGAGTCCTGGGTTTGAATCTCGCCAGGAACAACATCTGCAAGGAGTTTGTTCTCCTCATGTTTGCCTGGATTTCCTCCCATTCTACAAAGACATACTGATAGGGAAAAAAAATGTACATTGTGATTCCTACAATCTACATTAAAAAATAAATAAATTCGGATGTTTGTTAAATAATATACGCAGTTTATTATATGGATGCATTAGTTGGTTGAGATGCTGTACAGTGAATGTACCAGGCCCTAGTCATGGGGATCCAGGGGCCCAACTATGTGCAGGAGCCAACAGCAGAATAGACCAAATCTGGTCTGGAGTAACAAATATTCATCTGACAGCTACTTAAAGGGATTCTACCATTAAAACCCTTTATTTTTGTAGATAAGGCGTGGTCTCTGCTGCGCCATTCCTTAGAAATACCGGTTTTTACCGGTATGCAAATGAGTTCTCTCGCAGCGATGGGGCCGGTCCCCAGCACTCAAAAAGCGATGGGGGCGTCCCCACCGCTGCCAGAGAAGTGTCTCCAAGCGCCACCTTCTTCTTCGTCCACAGCGTCATCTTCAATGTCTTCTTCTGGGGCAGGCTCGTAACTTCTAGGCCTCGGGCCTTGGGCAGAGCAGACTGCGCAGGCGCACAGGTCACGGGAAAATGGCCGCTTGCACAGTATTGTTAGCAGCCATTTTCCCGTGGCCTGTGCGCCTGCACAGTCTGCTCTGCTCTGCTAGAAGTTACGAGACTGCGCCGGAAGAAGACATTGAAGATGACGTGGCGGACAAAGAAGAAGGCGGCACTTGGAGACACTTCTCTGGCAGCGGTGGGAATGCCCTCATCACTTTTTGAGCGCTGAGGCCCGCCCCCATCGCTGCGAGAGAACTCATTTGCATACTGGTAAAAAACAGTATTTCTAAGGAATGGCGCAGCGGAGACCACGTCTAAAGGTAAGAGACGAATAACCTTTCTAAAGGCTTTTCTGACGTCTTATCCACACAAAAAAGGGTTTTAATGGTAGCGATCACTTTAAGGTGTATGGGCACCTTTAAGGAGGCAATAAACCCAGTATGCTGATGTACAGGATCTGCCATGTGCATGAGGTTTTGTACTCATATAACCTTGATAAAAATAGAAAACCAACTTTCTAAAATAAAAATGTGCTCATTGCAGGGTTAGCAGTGTTAACGTTTCCCCGTATTTACATATATAATGGCGGATGTTATAAAGTCCGACTTCTAACAAAAGAACCCTTACTCACTGAGCTATAATTTCCTTTTAATAATGCAGGGCAAATTATTGAAATGTTCAACTTTCCCCTTCAGATTTTTTATTTTTTTTGCCTGTATCCAGGGAATCAACAGGTACTATTGTAATAGGATTACCTTACAATAGACAGAATCAGCAAAAAGACAGGGACCACGCTGCTGCAGTTAAGAAGAAGCTGGCGCCCGCGCCCCTGTTATGAATGCCTTGTTGCTGTAATCGCCATTTCAAATCAAGGTAATTTGCAGGTCCCTGAAGAAAGTCTGATTTAGTAATAAAAAAATCCCTCGCCCCTGATGCCTTTATTCCACCAAATGCCATCTAATTGTGACTGCGGCCATTATAGGGAATAATTTTCGCTTAGTTAAAAAAGATAACACACAGGGAAGGGAGGGGGGGATCGAGAACATTTTTCTGGTTTTGTTCAGTTCTCATTCACTCTCCATTCAATGGTTTGCGTTTCACAGATGCAATTATTATGCTGGGAGGTCAAGTATTACCGAGCGTCTTGTATTACGGTGTGCATGCTAAGTAATTCACTCTGCAAATTGACCCTTCTGTGTGCTGCATAATGCTGTAAAAACCCAGCTAAAATGCAGGACAATTAGCAATACTTTCACTCTGCGCCAACAATGGTCGCAGCCGTGCAAGGTGATTGCATTTACAGTGGCGCTTTTCTTTCTCAAATGGTTCCTTCCTTGCTTCTCTTCAATACGGCGCAGCATTTATAACAGCAGCCATTACTATATTTCCAAAGCTTAATTATGAAGGAATTCAGTGGCGGAGCTATGAATCACCAATTAGGGTGATATTCTGTAATATAAAAAAGGGAGCTATTGCATCAATTTCCAGGCTGGGAGCTAGGTAAAGAAAGGTTGGTGGGTTTGCTGCTTTAGCTCATGTGTCTGTCACATGTGCTGCCAAATGGACACAGAGCTTTGTGAAAAATAAAAGGAAGATTCCCCGAGCGGAGGGGGAAGAGAGGCAGGATTATCATGTAAATGCGCGACCTACTGTATCATCACCGGCAAGCAGGACATATTGTGTCTTGGAAAAAGGACAGCGGTGTAGTGTATTATCGTAAAATACTGCGGCAGCATTAACCTATTACGTACTGATGGAGGCTGCCAAATATTCATGCAGCTCCCGGTGTTTAGTTCACTTGTCATTGTCATCAGTCAAGCAAATCCCATCCACACATTGCAGAAAAATATGTGCAGTGGACACGTGGTGACTTCACAGTATGTCAATTATACCTACGGGAACACCAGTGGTTTCCCCATAAGTATAATTGAAGCAGGAAGTGTGAAAAGCGCTGCGGCAAAAACCGTGATACGTTGCCACCACAATTTTCTCACCACCGCTATGTTGGGCCTTAGCCAAGCATACTTGCCAACTCTCTGGAATGTCTTGGAGATGTGACCTCCTGGCATTCCAGAAGCGTCGGCATATCTCCTTGCCTTGGTAGAATACTCCTGTGACTACGGGGCTCTTGGTTGCATTAGATATGACGTGGGCACTAAATGCATTGTAAAAAAAAAAGCAACCACCCCGGGAGAACCGTGCAGGACGCTGAACTGTCACGGTGATCTTATAGGCACCAGAACTCCCAGGAGAGGTGCACAGGGTAATAGGCAAAGTCAGTTAGATGTGACGCCGCTTGGAGTATTGAGACACCCGCTGGTCCCTGGGCTAAGATGGTGATGTGGGTGTCAGTGCTCCACTCCAACAAGGAGCTTGTGCCCAGGGCTTAGCTGCAAGGAAGGCAATGTCTAGGCCAGGATCAGTAGAAGTGCTCACTGCTTTATTGTAACAGGCATCTGCTGGTTCACTTGTCCTGTAGCAGTGGGCTGTGGCACAGTGGCTTGTAGCTGGCTGACACCTTCCCATGCATTAGCAGAGAGTCTAAGATGTCTGCAGGGCCAGCTTCTGACACTTCTGCAGGAGTTCAGTTACCTTGTAGAGGTAGGTGCAGGCTGCCAGGGTTATAGCTCTGCTTAGCCTGATATAATCCTGTCCTCTTACTGATAGTGATGCAGGGCGCTGTCAGACAGCTTCTCTGCCCTGCTGCTGCTGTGGCACTTCATCACAGCACACAGTGTTTGACACACAAGATGGCTACTGCCACACTACTACTTGCTTCTTCTTCCCTGGCTGCTTACAAGATACTACTTCCTCTCCCTGCTATGACTATTTCCTGTTCCAGCTACAGATCCACCCACTATACTGTGTGGTGCTATGGAGTCCACAACTCACCAGGACAAGTGAAACAAGAGAGCAACAGCTTGAAAACATGTCATTAATGAATACAGTATGAACATGACACGGCAGTCAAACAAATCTGAGTGGACCCCCAACAGTTAGGTATACCAATATTTTCACTATCTACCATATGACAGTATATACTGGCTCTGCACAGGACTCTGCAGGCAATTTAAGTGAATACAGTACAGGAAACATATAGTTACTTACAAGTGACATCTCTGACTAATCGTTCTTATTTCCGGTGCCCATGACCACTTCCTCCAGCAGTTACTTGTCTCTGTAAACTTAGCAACACATATATTTATGGCTCCTCACTTTTCCACTATTCCTCACCTACTCAAAGTCCCCATCATGCTGTTACCCCAATAATAAAATATGGATATGATTAATACCCTAATTAATAATGCTTGTTGCCACCTGCAGTTAATACTGCCCAATTTCACAGTGGTAAATATTCCCTAATGCCCTTTATAGTATGCCCCTGTGCAGGCACCAGGAGGCTGTGTGCAGGCGCTCAGTTCCTGCACTGGATTGGCCATCTCCTCTGCTGCTCTATGTTTACAGAGTGGTTTCAGTGGTGACATCACACTGATGGAATCCAATCCTGTTAATGTGACATCACCAGTCCAGCTGCTCTGTATACTAACATAGCAGCGGAGGGGACTGCAGGCGTAGTGCTAGACTAAAGGTAGGACGCAAATAAGTATAAATGCATTGTTATTTCTTAACCTTGCCTGCAAATTTTGTCAAATCTTTAACAATCCCTTTAATACTGCCTCTATTGCCCTTTATATAATAGATACCCCTTAATAAGGCCTTTAAATCAATATTGCACTCATATAATTATTGCCCTCAGATATCATCCTAACATTTTAGTAATGTCTCCCAAAGTGTGAAAAAAAAATTATACTCACCTACCTCCAATCCCCTGATGCACTGATCCAGCGCCACCAGAGCTGCAGCCATACCCTATTCTTGTGCTAACCTGTAGGCTACAAGGCACTCACGCCTGCAACCTACATGGTACCATGACCACAACATGTTTTCATCCCGCCACAGTGACATCATTGTGCCCCTCTGTGCTGGGGCGTAGATGTGCCGTGGCCATGCTATCCCATAGGCTTCAGGCCTGAAGAAGCTTTCGCAGCCTATAGGATAAGAACAGTAGAGCAGGAAGTCATCACTTTACTCACAAATCTCCTTCGATCACATTACCTATCGGGGCAATTGGAAAACTTTCAACTCAGATCCAAAACAAATTTCAGGAAATTTGTTCTCTTTACAATTGATTCTTTCCTCTGACCCCTTATTATATTTGCTTTTCTTGGTTGCTGTGACCTATAAACTCTACCTTTTGCTCCCTAGTAACCTGCTGGGGTGCTGTCACCACCTTTTCTATACTTTGTACTCTCCGGCAAGGCACTCATTGATTGTCAACACTGGAATGGCAAGGGTGCTTAAGGTGGTCGTACATATTAGATGAATGTTGTCCAACCTGGCAATTTTGGTATGGGATTATCATGACAGCCTGTCGTGGCAACAGAATAGAGGGGTCAGGCATGTTGAATTTAAACATGCCTAATCCCTTTGCTCTCACTTAAGATAACCAACCACCATAGGTGTCTGGCTGCTTGACGTAACTGAACGTGTATGTTGGGGTTGGTGGGAATTGCTCTTGGTCAAAATTGCTGAATGAGAGTTGAGCTGACAGGTATGTTAAGTAGATGGGCAACTTTATACAGTGCTGGTGATGAATATCTGTATATTATTCTCTTGATAACAATGTTTCCTATTGCTTTGGTATGTGGTGAGCGAGCGCTTCAATCCTTCCCAAGGAAGTGAAAGGAGGAATACAAACAGCTCAGGGATATATGCAGGACATCTAGCTGTAATAATAATGCTCGCCCACTCACTACAAGGGTTTCCCAGGAATGTCACTGGATTTATTACACATCAACCTATCTAGGAATGCTAGTCCAGCCGTAACATCGGTGGAAAAGTGTGATGTGGGATACCCTATGGAACCTGCATGCCTCCATGTCCAACCATATCTCATCTTGTATCTTGTATCTTGTATCTCATCTTGGGCACTAGAGCCTCCTATCAAATGTACACTTTTCCCTAATAAGCTTCTCCTTTCACTGTAATATTATAATCTCTTACCTATATCATCATTACCATCACACCAAGAAAGTTTCATTCCATTCCAACAACACCTTCTAGGTGCATTAATGTTTTGTCAATGGGGGAATACATTAAGACTGGTATTTCCCACACCAGCTTTACTAAAGACCCCGACTGGAGCAAGGTGCACCTGGAATTATCAAGAAGCTCCAAGCTCTTAATAAATCAGGCAAACTCTTGTGTACCAGACTAGAAATCTGGTCCAGAACTGGCCTTCACCCTGCTCCATCCACATTCGTAGAACGCGCCCAACAAGGCACTGAAGCTGGCAAAAAAGAGTCTGTGCTACAGATGCGCCACATCATACTCCATCTGAACCAGAAAACTGTCATAGATAGGCTGATAAATTACCTCCCATAAGTGTAATTTTATTTCTGAAAGTCTTGAAATATGCCAAATATGTATTAAGGAGCCCATCTACTGTTTCCCCCAGGTATGTGCAACTGTTATCATGTTGTGGAGTACATTACAATGATAGATATCATAGCTTTGTTAAGTAGGTCACTTTTGTAGATTTTGGAGAAAAATAACTTTGACGTTTTATGCAAATGCAGCACTTGGTGGGCCTTAAGCTCTGGGAGCACTGCTCTTGCTGTTCACACCCCTACCATTTTCTACCTCATTAATACTGTCACTGCTATGACATAATCCAGGGGTAGGGAACCTTGGCTGTCCAACTACTGTGAAACTACAACTCCCAACATGCTCCATTCACTTTCATGGAAGTTCCAAGAACAGCAGAGCAAGTATGCATGCTGGGAGTTGTAGTTTTGCAACAGCTGGAGAGCCAAGGTTCCCAACCCCTGACATAATCCATGCTACTTAGTGACCAGGCAGTGATCCAGGAGGTGAAGATCCACCCCCAGTGCACCCAATACCTCATTTCTATAAGAATTCAAAGGGTATGTTATTCATCATTATAATGTTCTCTATAACACAGTGGTGACAATTGAATGTGTTTGGGGAAAGGGGTAGACTATTTTTACAATATCTAACCATTGATCATGGGAAGAATATGCAAATCTGACTTCCATGATGTAATTAGGATGTCAGTGCCTCATGCATGCACACCAATAGAGGGCGCTGACTGAGAATGGGCAAGTCTAACTTCCATGATGTGATTAGGAAGACAGAGTCTCAGTCAAACACACCTATAGAGGGCGCTCCCTTTAACATCATGCCCGACCTTCTCAGAGGAATTTTTTTGCAATGATGTTGGGATTATACCAGATACAGTCTTCTCAGCCAAGGACAGCCGTTTCAATGTATTTGCATTTCATCAGTTTGGCGTACAGAGGACTGATCTGGCAGAGGTGAGAGGCTTAGACAGGGTTAAGGGGAAATCGTCACTTCATAGGGAGAGACCACCATATAGGTGTGTGGAGTCTTATTAAGCCATGAGAGCTCCACTGTGCAAAGAAACATGGGAAGAATATGCAAATCTGACTTCCATGATGTAATTAGGAAGACAGAGTCTCAGTCAAACACACCTATAGAGGGCGCTCCCATTAACATCATGCCTTCTCAGCGTTCCTTTGCAGTGGAGCGCTCATGGCTTAATAAGACTCCACACACTTATATGGTGGTTAGGGTTGAGCCGATCTTGACTTTTCAGGATCGATTTTAAAATCCGATTTCCGATCATTTTTCATTCGAACCCGATCTTGATCCCAATTCCGATCCAATGCAAGTCAATGGGATTTTTTTTTTTAATCGGAGATCGGATTTTAAAAGCAATCCTACCCCCTGGTGTCCACTTACCTCCAGAGATGGCTGGTCCTGTGCCCCGTGCCTTCATTCTTCGCCTTGCTACTGCTCCACGCTGCTTTTCTTCCTTCGCTGCCCCCTCCCTGCCAGGTTAGGAGAGTGTGGGCGGGTACTGAGAGGGGAGATGTCACATCTCCCCGCCCTGTACCCGCCCACACTCTAAGCCACAAGCCCCGCCTACCTAGCGCTTTAAACACTAACCTGGGAGCTGGGGCAGCGAGGCAAGAAGAAGGAGGGCACTGGAGCAGCCATCTCTAGAGGTACCGTGTTTCCCCGAAAGTATGACGCCCCCTGAAAGTAAGGCATGCGGGGGTTTCTGTTGAATTGCCTAATATAAGGCATCCCCCGAAAATAAGGCATGCCGGGCAGTGGTGTGCGGGGTTTCGGGGGGCGGGGCTTAGCAGCGGTTTTGGGGGCGGGGCTTAGTGAGCTCCACTTCACTGACACAGCAGCCGTGCTCTGTGCTCCGTGTGCACAGCAAAGCCGGCTGCTGCCTCTGCTGTTGTAGGATGAGCTCTCCCAGCTCATCCCAGAGGCAGAGACAGCAGCTGCCATACAGAAGAGGCAGCAGCCGGCTTTCCTGTGCACACGGAACACAGAGCACGGCTGCTGTGTCAGTGAAGTGGAGCTTGCAAAGCTCCGCTAAGCCCTGCCCCCGAAACATCGCTAAGCTCCGCCCCCCGAAGCCTAGCTAAGCCCCGCTCACCACTTCCAGGACGAACAGCAGCACCAGCGCTGCTAGGAAGAAGGGAAAGGTAAGTATGATAACTTCCCCCCTCCCCTACACTACACTACCTACAACCGGCAGTCATGCTGATGCTCCACTAAGGAAGTGCCGGCATGACTGCCTGTTGTAATAAGGCACCCCCCGAAAATAAGACAGGTCCTATATTTAGAGTGACAATTTAATATAAGACACTGTCTTATTTTCGGGGAAACACGGTAAGTAGCTGCTAGAGATTTAGTTTAGCCTTCCATTTGAATGAATGGAGGCAGCTGCCGCGCAGGGGGTTAAGGCTGTGTGTTGGCTGCTTCCATTCATTCCTATGGAACTGCAGCGGAGCCTTCACACTGAATATACATCGTATACTCAGTGTGAAGGCTAAGCAATGCATTGTGGGAAAAATCACCGATCTCGATCCCACATAAAACGATCGCTCAACCCTAATGGTGGTCTCTCCCTATGGAGTGACAATATCCCCTTAACCATTGATCAGTATTCTTTGTCCCATAAGGTTATTTTGGAAGTTGTAGTTTTGCAAGAGCTGGAGAGCCACAGATTGGGAAATGTTGTTGCAGAACCTATAGCAATATGTATAGTGATAGTGTACAGCTTTGTGCTTTAGGTTTATTACTGCAGTTTCTATTGTGTTTGTTAACTTCACATATGTGACTTTTAGTATTCTGTCATTGGTTCAGAGTTCTGTTTGGTTATTTGTCCTTTTGTTCTGTCTAGCCTCAAGCATGGCATCATGATCATTTCCATTTTTAATCGCCCTTTTATTCAGTATGAGGAGATACATTTATATTAAATGGGACTTGTGGACACTTCAGATGTAGTGTTGTGTTTCTAGTGGTTAGATTACTTTTTTCTGTCTGATATATACAGTCCTATGAAAAAGTTTGGGCACCCCTATTAATCTTAATCATTTTTAGTTCTAAATATTTTGGTGTTTGCAACAGCCATTTCAGTTTGATATATCTAATAACTGATGGACACAGTAATATTTCAGGATTGAAATGAGGTTTATTGTACTAACAGAAAATGCGCAATATGCATTAAACCAAAATTTGACCGGTGCAAAAATATGGGCACCTCAACAGAAAAGTGACATTAATATTTAGTACATCCTCCTTTTGCAAAGATAACAGCCTCTAGTCGCTTCCTGTAGCTTTTAATCAGTTCCTGGATCCTGGATGAAGGTATTTTG
The DNA here is from genome assembly GCF_031893055.1 of Leptodactylus fuscus. Lineage (NCBI taxonomy): Eukaryota > Metazoa > Chordata > Amphibia > Anura > Leptodactylidae > Leptodactylus > Leptodactylus fuscus. The sequence goes on along the minus strand of NC_134271.1, from coordinate 116,871,350 downwards.
GACCATTTCTTTCTACAAAACAATTCAAGTTCAGTTAAGTTTGATGGTCGCCGAACATGGGCAGCCCGCTCTCAAATGATCTGAAAACAAAGATTGTTCAACATAGTTATTCAGGGGAAGGATACAAAATGTTGTCTCAGAGATTTAACCTGTCAGTTTCCACTGTGAGGAACATAGTAAGGAAATGGAAGACCACAGGGACAGTTCTTGTTAAGCCCAGAAGTGGCAGGCCAAGAAAAATATCAGAAAGGCAGAGAAGAAGAATGGTGAGAACAGTCAAGGACAATCCACAGACCACCTCCAAAGAGCTGCAGCATCATCTTGCTGCAGATGGTGTCACTGTGCATCGGTCAACTATACAGCGCACTTTGCACAAGGAGAAGCTGTATGGGAGAGTGATGAGAAAGAAGCCGTTTCTGCACGTACGCCACAAATAGAGTTGCCTGAGGTATGCAAAAGCACATTTGGAGAAGCCAACTTCATTTTGGAAACAAAGATTGAGTTGTTTGGTTATAAAAAAAAGGCGTTATGCATGGCATCCAAAAAGAAACAGCATTCCAAGAAAAACACATGCTACCCACTGTAAAATTTGGTGGAGGTTCCATCATGCTTTGGGGCTGTGTGGCCAATGCCGGCATCGGGAATCTTGTTAAAGTTGAGGGTCACATGGATTCCACTCAGTATCAGCAGATTCTTGAGAATAATGTTCAAGAATCAGTGACGAAGTTGAAGTTACGCCGGGGATGGATATTTCAGCAAGACAATGATCCAAAACACTGCTCCAAATCCTCAGGCATTCATGCAGAGGAACAATTACAATGTTCTGGAATGGCCATCCCAGTCCCCAGACCTGAATATCATTGAACAGCTGTGGGATGATTTGAAGCGGGCTGTCCATGCTCGGCGACCATCTAACTTAACTGAACTTGAATTGTTTGTCCAAAATACCTTTATCCAGGATCCAGGAACTGATTAAAAGCTACAGGAAGCGACTAGAGGCTGTTATCTTTGCAAAAGGAGGATCTACTAAATATTAATGTCACTTTTCTGTTGAGGTGCCTATACTTTTGCACCGGTCAAATTTTGGTTTAATGCATATTGCACATTTTCTGTTAGTACAATAAACCTCATTTCAATCCTGAAATATTACTGTGTCCATCAGTTATTAGATATATCAAACTGAAATGGCTGTTGCAAATACCAAAATATTTAGAACTAAAAATGATTAAGATTAATAGGGGTGCCCAAACTTTTTCATAGGACTGTATATATATATATATATATATATATATATATATATATATAATTTGTTGTTAATAGTAAGGAACAAAAAGCTACAAATTGTTATTACCATCTAACAAAAGACTAAAATACACAGTATGAAATAAATGTCAGTCAATGTTCTATATTACTGTATTTTACATATGTCATGATTTTGAACCAAATACTCGCTGTATTTATACATTAAAGTAATGCTTAAATGGTATTAGCCGCTATTCAGATTTGCCCATCAAAAGCTTATAGAAACCTACAGTGCCATGGAAAAGTTTTAGGTAGGTGAGAACAAATGCTGCAAAGTAAGAATGCTTTCAAATATAGCAGTGCTAATAGTTTATATATTAACAAAAAGTGAGAAATGTAACTCTCAACAATAATTGGTGTTACCTCCGTTTGCCTTCCATTAATTCTTCTCGGTACTTGCAGACAGTTTTTGAAGGAATTTGGCAGGGAGGTTGTTCCCACCATCTTGGAGAACTAAGCCCAGATCTTCTGTGGATGTAGGCTTGCTCCAATCCTTCTGTCTCTTCATGTGATCCCCGACAGACTGGATGATGTTGAGATCAGGGCTCTAAACCGGATTCTCCATTTTCAGTAATGACATCAGTTTTTGGCACAGACATTTTAGCATATTAAATTACTATGTATATTTAGTGATAATAAAAAAATCTCCTTTAAAGTGGATGTATCATGAACATTAGTCTGACTTTGCCAGTATTGTGCTAGTAGAGTGTGTATTATGTACAGTATGAGCATACATAGAGAAATAGCTGAGTGTAGGACCGCCCACTGGACTCCTAAGTCAGAAAGAATAGAACTATAGATAACTAAATAAATATAATATAAGTTATACTGAATAAGATTAGACTGCACGTACAAGATGGCTGGTTTGCTTTAAGTAGTTGGGACAGAGACATCATCCATGGATTGTTATGTTGAACTTCGTTTCACCATGTGCAAGGGGGCTGCTTCACTATTATTGTATAATTTTACAGCATACATTAATCCTCTTTAAGCTGATGTCATACAGTAATGTACAGCACATGTGAAGTCATAGGGGGTTTAAGCCAAGTTGCACCTCTGTGGCTGGAACGCAGTTCAGGTTGGTACCACCTACAACTTGACCAAACAAGGAACGGAGGATCAGGCTGAATGTCACTTCCCTTTCCTCCTAAGTAATGTGGGGTTCCGACTGGGAAAAGTCCCTCCTGTTTCAGTTTAGGTAGGACAGAGATGTGTACTGGGATCTGGAAATGTCTCCATTATGATTTCTGCTGTGATTTCTCACCTAAGGATGTTCTTGCACTACCCCTACAACCATGATGTATATATGATGTAAGTGTATCTAGTGCTGTGGTATTTTTGCCATCTTTATACATTCTTGGATAATAATGGTTTCTTAAAGTAACTTCCCAATCTGGAGATCAAAGCTCATATGTAAATAAGTGCCCACAGGTCAAGATTACCTGTTTTTTTTTTACTGAGATGTCTCTGCTTTTTTATTCAGCTCCATTAGGGCAGTGTCTTCATTTTATACTATAATTTATGTGCGCTGCTTACAGGGAGCATGAGGTGATCTGAGACACCTCCCCTCTGAGACACCCCCCCTCTGAGACACCTCCCCTCTGAGACACACCCTCTCTGAGACACCTCCCCTATGAGACCCCTCCCCTATGAGACACACCCCCTTTGAGACATACACCCTCTGAGACACCACCCCTCTGAGACAAACCCCTCTGAGACACACCCCATCTGAGACACCTCCCCTATGAGACACACCCCCTCTGAGACACCTCCCATCTATGACACACCCCTCTGAGACATACCCCCTCTGAGACACACCCCTCTGAGACACCTCCCCTGAGACACACCCCCTCTGAAACATACCCTCTCTGAGACACCACCCCTCTGAGACACATACCCCTGAGACGCACCCCTCTGAGACACACCCCATCTGAGACACCCCCCTCTGAGACACCTCCCCTCTGAGACACCTCCCCTATGAGACACAACCCCTCTGAAACACACCCCATCTGAGACACCACCCCTCTGAGACACACCCCTTTCTCCGCCCTCAGCTCTGCCTCCCCAGACTAGCTGCTATTTACAAGACAAGTCTATGACACGTCCACCACAATGTCTGTGCATGGAGAGCGGATTTACTTACAGCAATGCCAGACTGGTAAAAAGATTATAAAGTATACCTGACCTAATCACTAGTCGTAGTAAGAAGGAGACCGGAGGCCGTGTTAGATGTTTTTTTGACTGGTTAAGCACTGAAATGATATTTTCTTGATACCATTCACGAAAAGAATGAAATAAATATTTATGTCAATATATCTTCTATCAATATTCATTGCTAATAACTGCTGAGATGAATATTTCAACATTAGTATATTCCCCTCTGTGTTCCAGCGAGCACAACACAGCCGAATGTGTTTTAGAAGTATAAGTGCACATCCCTCCCAGTGTTTTGGGGATGAGAAGCGAGGCAAGCTGTTTATGCGGCTCTGTGGCAAGCTGCAGGGAAGGAGCTCAGGCTGCGATAATGGCACTTATGTGTCGTTTCAGCAAGATCCCTGCCTGTGAGTGCATTGTGATGCATTATTGCAGAAGTTTTCTACGGTACAGAATAGAGCAGGCAATCACTGGTCCATTTCATTTTCCACCACAGATAGTTACAAAATCCCATCAGTGGCGAGTCCATGATGGGTCGCTAGTGTGATAAATCTTTGCTTTTGGTAGCAGAGTAAGTCTGAAGATTTATATTCATCGAGTTGAGAGTGTTACCTGGGCTTATACAGTATGTGGCTATGTATATTACTATTAAGTTTTACATTAACAGGTGTATAAACTAATGTCTTAAAGGGAGTCTGTCACTAAAACCCAGAATATCAACTCAGACGTGTAGATACAGTCCTATGAAAAAGTTTGGGCACCCCTCTTAATCTTAATCATTTTTAGTTCTAAATATTTTGGTGTTTATAACAGCCATTTCAGTTTGATATATCTAATAACTGATGGACACAGTAATATTTCAGGATTGAAATGAGGTTTATTGTATTAACAGAAAATGTGCAATATGCATTAAACCAAAATTTGACTGGTGCAAAAGTATGGGCACCTCAACAGAAAAGTGACATTAATATTTAGTAGATCCTCCTTTTGCAAAGATAACAGCCTCTAGTCGCTTCCTGTAGCTTTTAATCAGTTCCTGGATCCTGGATAAAGGTATTTTGGACAAACAATTCAAGTTCAGTTAAGTTAGATGGTCGCCGAGCATGGACAGCCCGCTTCAAATCATCCCACAGATGTTCAATGATATTCAGGTCTGGGGACTGGGATGGCCATTCCAGAACATTGTAATTGTTCCTCTGCATGAATGCCTGAGGATTTGGAGCAGTGTTTTGGATCATTGTCTTGCTGAAATATCCATCCCCGGCGTAACTTCAACTTCGTCACTGATTCTTGAACATTATTCTGAAGAATCTGCTGATACTGAGTGGAATCCATGCGACCCTCAACTTTAACAAGATTCCCGATGCCGGCATTGGCCACACAGCCCCAAAGCATGATGGAACCTCCACCAAATTTTACAGTGGGTAGCATGTGTTTTTCTTGGAATGCTGTTTCTTTTTGGACGCCATGCATAACGCCTTTTTTTATAACCAAACAACTCAATTTTTGTTTCCAAAATGAAGCTGCCTTGTCCAAATGTGCTTTTTCATACCTCAGGCAACTCTATTTGTGGCGTACGTGCAGAAACGGCTTCTTTCTCATCACTCTCCCATACAGCTTCTATTTGTGCAAAGTGCGCTGTATAGTTGACCGATGCACAGTGACACCATCTGCAGCAAGATGATGCTGCAGCTCTTTGGAGGTGGTCTGTGGATTGTCCTTGACTGTTCTCACCATTCTTCTTCTCTGCCTTTCTGATATTTTTCTTGGCCTGCCACTTCTGGGCTTAACAAGAACTGTCCCTGTGGTCTTCCATTTCCTTACTATGTTCCTCACAGTGGAAACTGACAGGTTAAATCTCTGAGACAACTTTTTGTATCCTTCCCCTGAACAACTATGTTGAACAATCTTTGTTTTCAGATCATTTGAGAGTTGTTTTGAGTAGCCCATGATGCCACTCTTCAGAGGAGATTCAAATAGGAGATCAACTTGCAATTGGCCACCTTAAATACCTTTTCTTATGATTGGATACATCTGGCTATGAAGTTCAAAGCTCACTGAGGTTACAAAACCAATTTTGTGCTTCAGTAAGTCAGTAAAAAGTAGTTAGGGGAATTCAAATCAATAAAATGATAAGGGTGCCCATACTTTCGCACCGGTCAAATTTTGGTTTAATGCATATTGCGCATTTTCTGTTAGTACAATAAACCTCATTTCAATCCTGAAATATTACTGTGTCCATCAGTTATTAGATATATCAAACTGAAATGGCTGTTGCAAACACCAAAATATTTAGAACAAAAAATGATTAAGATTAATAGGGGTGCCCAAACTTTTTCATAGGACTGTATATAGGTTAGGGTCATCTGAATAACATTGTTTTCCCCTTGAAAATCGATACCTCCATTGCTGAGATATATTGCAATTTTGGTAAATGTTCAAATGACCTCTTTGGGGCAATGGTATTACCCTCAGTGCTCCAAAGTGGTGATTTGTATATTGACAAAAACAGAGATATCTCAGCACTGGAGGCAGGGTGTAACATCTCTGCCTGTTCAGGTCACTGCATCACCCTCTGCTCGCATGCTGCGGTGCAGGAGGCGTGTGCAGTTTCATTCCTTGCTTAGAGTTTTTGATTGCAGTATGTGAACATGGCTCTATTTCTGTAATTTATTTTCCACCTTCATTTCCCTCTGTTCCTCTAATAGTTAAGTTTAGCCTTGCCCTGTGATTGACAGCCTATCCGCCTATCAACTCCAGGGCGGGTTCTTCCTCCCTATTTATTCTTGGCTCTCATTCACATTGGTGCTTGCTATTGCCTTGTGCGTGCTGGCTTTTCTCTCGCTGTTTATTCCTGTATTCTGATTCTTGACCTCTGGCTTTCCCTATTGACTATTCTTTTGGATATCGATTTTGATACTGCACTGCTCGACTGTTTCCGAACCCTTAGCTAGCTGACTTCCCTTGTTGTTGTCTGTCTTTTCCGCATTTTTTGTTTCACGTATATAGGAAGGGATCATCTCCAAGTTGCCGCCTATTACGTAGGATAGGACCAGGCAAGCAGGAAGGGACAGTGGGGGGTTTCAGCTTAGGGCTCACTCTCTCTTGTGCCCCTTCCCAGGGTTTCCAGCAACTACAGGGGAATTGCTGTCCTAGCAATTCCCTAACACAGGGATTCAAAAGAAGAAATCACAATTTGATTCAGTTAACGCCTCAACTATCAGGGCTGGGTTGAAGCACTGGGTCCTGGTGACAGGCTCCCTTTAAAGAGGATCTTTCACCATCTCCACCAACTCCAGATTATGGTATCCTTTTTTAGGCACTGCTTCACTGATTCCAATGCAGTTGGATTTTGTCCCTAACTAACAGTTCTCAAACCATTCCCAAAGAATCAGTGGCGGTAGATTCAGCACCCGATATCCTAAATAGTCTTTCTACTGTCAGGTGGGCCATTGTAGTCATGGTGCTCATGGACTGTGAGGGTGCTGGACTACCTCTTTGTGGCCCTGCTCACTACTGTGAGAGCACTGACGTAGGTGATTTTGTGGAGGACCCACAGTAGGTTGGCAATTGTTTGATATTCCCTGGTGAGTCCTATGGAATAGAGGGCAAAACATGTTGGGAATAGGGATATTTAGGAATGGTTAGGTTTCTTTGTCAAGGGTCAATAGTTGGTACTGCCCTTGATATGGTGGAAGTTTATTTCTGTGGCTATCAGGGCCCTCAGTAGGGTATAATAAGGATAGTTTTATCCTCCTGTACCCCTGCAATGACTATCAATTTATCTTGCAAGATGTGGAATAGGTTTATGGTCCCCCACAATTCATGTTGTAAAATAGGTGCTCTATACAGCATCATACATGGGGCTTCTATATGTTATATAGACTAAGTACAAGATAAAATATAACCTATGGGTAACTCTTCCAATCCCATACTTTGATTCCTGCCTGTGAATGCCGGACGCCCTATATTTGAGGGCCAGGCATGTCATTTATAAGCAGTTCACGTATGCTTGCTCCCTATGCAGATTTACATCCGGTACCCAAATACACAAGGTTCAAGAGTGAACAAAGACAATGTATGTTTCTTCGAGGCTCAATTAAAGACGGCTGCTCAGCAACAGTACAAAGCAATTCTGGGCAGGATAATAACGGCTGATGGGGCTCCACATAAACAAGAGACTAAGACCCCTGTAAACCTTTATCTTTACATGTTTTAGCTGTAATGTAGAGAGTTGCGAGACATTCAAACCTATCAATCTTTGCAATGATGTCACTGTAATGTTACATTATCGTCTGTTGTATGAGCTTCATTTTAGAACGTTAGTTTGTAACTGGTCTGGGGTTTTTTATTTTGCAATGGTTCCTTGCTAATTTATTTCCCGTAGGGAATTCTGCAATTGTACTGTGAATAGCAGGGGGCACTATGACATTTATGAATCCTAGGCTAAAAATAAAGTTAAAAATGAATATAAAACATGAACTTTAAGACATCTGAAGTGCCGATGGATACATTTAATTATCCCATGACCAGCTTTGTGTTTACAGGTCTCCCGGCACGCTGTTGGGGAGGTTGTACTAACTTGTAAATGCTCATGGAAATGTCATTATTTTAATTCACAGCAGGACCAAAGAAGTCAACTCGGCTAAGATGTCTACCTTTTCAAACCAATGTATTTTATTGTTCCAAAGTATCTACAGTAAGAAAAGAATAAGCAGCTTTGCCCAGTCTTAAGTAAAATGATCTGTCTTGTGTTTACTGCTCCTGTGACTATGTGTCTCAATGGTTACAGACTACAAAAGAGATATATGTAGTCTGGTCCATCAATCATACTCCATGTCATCTTTGCCTTCATTTTACCAAATGTTTGTTAGCGTGATGTAGAGGACAGATGAAATATAATAAGACTTCGGCCTGGTTCACATTGGCATTCGTTATTCCGTTTACGGAGTCCGCATGGGAACCCCCAAATGGAATAGCGAACAAGTTGACAAGAAGTGAGCTTATGAAAGCATACGGACCTCATAGACTATAATGGGGTCCGTGTGCTTGCCGTGCAATGTCCGCATGAGTCATGCAGAGAGGAAAGTAGTTAATGAACTACTTTCCTCTCCACATGACTCATGGTGACCTCTGAAATGATTCCAGGGGCCAAAGTTGCCCATTGAACCCAAAGATTTTTCATACTTTCTATTCATGTCACTGGTTTTTCTGTCAATTGTCACAAATGTGCAATGGTCTCTAATTTCACAAATGTGTTCAGGACCTGTTACTGTAGAAGGATCTGTACACATATGGTCACAGGAGTGTGGGCTTGTCATATAGCACAACCCCTTTAAGTCCCAGAAAATTACTTTAAATTGGCACATTTTGCACTTTGTGAGATGAAGGAACACAAATCCACATCTACTATGAACAGATGAAAGTCTGAAGCTCCATGTTTAGAAAACACATCATTTTTGGAGCGGCAGAAAGGCCATGGCAAAAACCACAGCATTTTACAGTACCTGCATCGTGAAGGGGTTCTGGATAATCCTGTCCATACATTGTAGAACAAATTCTGCAGCAGAGTTATACCTGCAGAAACACTGGCGTTTTCCATTTAGGTATAATAAAGGAAGAAAGTCCATGGCAAAAAACTCTGCAGAAATAAATATGCACCATTTTTCACGTTTTCCACCTATTATGCTTCTTGTAGACCACAGACAATTTACTGGTCATTTTTCAGATGTGACAGCAAATATAGACATAATAGTGTTATCCATAATATTTAGTATCAGTACAACCAATAGTGTCCCAATATCAGTGTCAAATTTAGTTTCCACTTAAGGCTAAGACCCTACGTTGCGGAAATGCAGTTTTTTTGTTGCAGATTTTTTTTGCATTTTTTTTAGCCAAAGCCAACAATGGCTACAAAATGAATGGGAAATATATAGGAAGCGCTTAGGCTAAGGTCCCACGGGACAATTCACAGCTATAAAGAGTTGCGGGAAAAACCGCAGCAGGAACGCATTGAGGTTCTTCCCGCAGCACTTTCAACAGAAAGTCCATGGAGTTTTCCTCCGCAGACTTTCTGTTACCATTATAGCTACAGGAAAGCCGCTGGCGTTTCCGTAGATATAATTGACATGCTGCGATTTCGAAAACCCTGCCGGTTTTGGAAATCGCAGCGTTTCCGCACTGCGGTTTTAAACGCAAGGTGAGCATGGGATTCGCATGAATCCCATCCATTTTGCAGTTACTGTAAAACGTTTTGATTTTTCCCATGGCGTTTCTGCCGTGGGAAAATCGTGATGTTTCCGGTCCGTGGGGCCCCGGACTTACACTTCTACCTTCTGCTCAAAACACTCCGGGCTTTGGATCAAAAAACCGCAGTAAAATCTGCAATAAAAAAAGCTGCTTTTTCGCAACGTGGGCCTTAGCCTAACTGTATCAACTACAGAGGCCCCTTCAAAGTGTAAGCAGAGTGTCCCCTGTAAAGTGCCAGCCACATTGCCAGCTGCAGCGTTACTTTTACATGGGGCCATCAGGTCACCATTCTGATCAGGTTACTGATTCATTGATAGAAGAGTTGGTCCTTGCTGCCTGCAAAGTAGTGGGTGCATACTTGCATATTATGTATGCATACATGCACATTGATCAGTCACAACTTTAAAACTATTTGCTTAATATTGTGCAGTACTCCTTATGCTGCCAAACCATCTCTAGCCCACTGAGATACCTCTAAAGGTATCCTTTGTTATCTTGTGCCATGTTAGGCTCCTGGGAATGGTCTTGTTTGTCCAGTAAATCCCTTAGATGCTTGATTGGGTTGAGATCTGGAGAATTTGGAAGCCAAGTCAACAGCTTGAACTTTTTCTTATGTCACCCATAGGTTTTGCCATCATGGCAATATGTATTATCCTGTTGAAAAAGGTCAGTGCCATTAGAAAACACATTTACCATGAAAAGTTGCAATGTAATGTATTTAGATAGGTAATAAGTGTCAAATTCATCCACATGAGACCAAGGTCTCCTAGCAGAAAATTGCATTGAGTATAACATATCCCCCCATTGGTTTGGTTTACCATCTTCCCATAATGTTCCTCGTGCCATCTGTTTTCAGTTAAATGATGCATATGCACCAAGCATATGATGATCAAGAAAATGTCACAGTTGCAATTTTTGGATCTATATGAACCATGTAACCAAGTGCTGGATTGCAAAAACAATTTTCTGTGCATTTGATAAGTACTTCAAACTGCCATAGAAATAAGGGAAAAAAAACAGCCTTAATGTTATGGCCAATATTCCTATTTTCAGAATCACCTAAAAAGTTTATTTTTATTTATTTTGTTTACTTATATAGCACCAACATACCCCATGGTGTTTTACAGATATTGTCAACCAGTGTCCCATATAGGGCTCACAGTCTAAATTCCCTATCAATATGGGAGGAAACCCATGTAAAAACAGCGAGAACATACAAATTCCATGCAGATTCTTAAAAGTCACATTTTTTGCTTATTTTAAAGATCACATCAATTAAATTTATTAGTATGTTAAAAAAAGCAGTTTGATAGTAATGGCGTCACATGGTTTAGAATACACAATTTTTAATAGCCTATTTAATTTTTTCCTTTCTTTGGAATTTCGGTGAACTTTTGTCCCATTAGAAATATGTTCTGATTTTCCACCAAACCAAATGATACAATGGTTTGTTCTATCTGTACGTTATCACTATCGCACTGTCTATATAACCTGCTGAGCTGTATAAACTGTCTAGTTTTCAGATCTTGAATCCTACGTTGTAAGTTGGGACCCTTGGAATCATCTTCTATTGCCAGGGGAACAGCTATAAATGAAGCATTGTATGGAATCTATTGAAATCAATGGGTGTCTGTTGATTTTAGTAGACTCTGGCAGTCCTCCAGTGTCCACAGCCTTGAGGTCCTCAGTACTGAGAGCTGCACTTGATGTGGCTCCAAACAATACATTGAATCCCAGTTCTCAACATATTCCTGAAAGCCATTTTCTTAACAAATCACATCAGTTCCCTTAAAGGAAGAACAATGTAAGGGGGCATTTTGTCCCTCAACGTGGTGCCATAGTGGCCACATTTTGTCTATACAAAACTGAAGTCATACTAAGTCACATTTTCTATGCAAGGTCCATAAAAGCCATACACTGCAATGGAGCCAGTGCAATTGGGTCTCTATTAAATTATACTGGATGTATTCTTGATGCACTGCATAAACCCTTTGTATTGTAGGGTATTTAACCCTAATACTGCCATCCACAGGTGACAGTCAGAGATATAAAGATTTTTTTGTCTCGATCCTTTTGCTGGAGATATGGTGGTCATTGGTGATTTTGTTTACATGAGTAACAAAATGGTGGCCCTGAAGGATAGAAAAAACTTTTTGATGCCTTATCACTTAAAAACAAAATTGCATCTGGCACAAGATACTACATGTAATTGCTGCTAAACAGCACCCCATACCTGAGTCATCTGGATCAGGGAAAACATTATTGTATACAATGGATGTATTATAGGTAGAGAGCAATGCAACAGAGATATATAGTAATATAGTAGATGTAGTACAAGTATAGGACACTACATGACGTGTAGCATAGGTAGAAAGAAGCACAAGTAAATAGTAAAGATGAGCAAACCGGTTCACAATAAGCCAGGTTCATTACAAATTTTCAAGATGTTTGGGGTTTGCCATCAGCAAATCATTATACTCTGGGGTCTCTATAAATCCCAGAGTATAATAATCACAGTTTGCCCAAGGGGGAGGTGCAGAAAAATAATAGTGAGGTGATTGAACATAAAAAACAGTGTTACTTGTTTCTCCTGGGCTCTGATACTGTTCTTCCGTCATCTTCTGGTCTTAGAGACATTGTGAAAGACGACAGAGACCATATGATTGGGCCTAAGCAGTCACGCCAGTGTCATGACGCAAAATGACGCAAGCATAATGTCACTACTGGGCGAACCTGGTGCAATGAATCTTGTGAGGTTTGTCCAAGACATACTCTCAAAGGCCGCTGGGCTGCACTCTGAAGCAATAGTCATGGTATCAGTAACGGGCAAAGTAGTAGTAGTAGTCATGGTAAGCAGTCTGAGGGAAAGTAGTGGTAGTAGTCATGGTAAGCAGTCTGAGGGAAAGTAGTGGTAGTAGTCATGGTAAGCAGTCTGAGGGAAAGTAGTGGTAGTAGTCATGGTAAGCAGTCTGAGGGAAAGTAGTGGTAGTAGTCATGGTAAGCAGTCTGAGGGAAAGTAGTAGTAATAGTAGTCATAGTAAGCAGTCTCAGAGAAAGCAGTGGTAGTAGTCATGGTAAGCGGTCTTAGGGAAAGTAGTAGTAATAGTCACGGTATTTATATCGTGATCACAGACTGTCTGCCTGTTTATGACTGTCCACCCAAAGTGACTTTCAGCTTATGAGTCAAAGTCCTTGTATTCTACAAAATTACTTTAACCCCTTAATGCTAAATCACGTACCTGTACGTCAGGGAATGTGGTTAGCACACACATTCAGCTCTACTTCATCGGGCTAATAGAATGCATTGGCCAATCAGTGCTGGCCAATGCATTCTATTAGCGTGAACTGAGTTTGCACAGGGGTTCTAGTGCACCCTCGGCTCTGCTACATCAGATTGCTACATCTGATGTAGCAGAGCCGAGTGTGCATCAGATGTGTAGTTGAGCCGAACTGGCTCAGCACTGCTAAGTCTCTGCATTCGCATAGGAATGCATTGGCCAGCCTTCGGCCAATCAGCGCTGGCTCTGCCGGAGGAGGCGGAGTCTAAGGTCGGACCTGAATGGAGACTGGTGTGGAGCGATCTTAGACTCCGCCTCCTCCAGCAGAGCCAGCGCTGATTGGTCGAGTTCCGTACTCTGGCCAATCAGCGCTGGCCAATGCATTCTATTAGCCCGATGAAGTAGAGCTGAATGTGTGTGCTTAGCACACACATTCAGCTCTACTTCATCGGGCTAATAGAATGCATTGGCCAATCAGTGCTGGCCAATGCATTCTATTAGCGTGAACTGAGTTTGCACAGGGGTTCTAGTGCACCCTCGGCTCTGCTACATCAGATTGCTACATCTGATGTAGCAGTGCCGAGTGTGCATCAGATGTAGCAGAGCCGAGTGTGCATCAGATGTGTAGTTGAGCCCAACTGGCTCAGCACTGCTAAGTCTCTGCATTCGCATAGGAATGCATTGGCCAGCCTTCGGCCAATCAGCGCTGGCTCTGCCGGAGGAGGCGGAGTCTAGGTCGGACCTGAATGGAGACTGGTGTGGAGCGATCTTAGACTCCGCCTCCTCCAGCAGAGCCAGCGCTGATTGGTCGAGTTCCGTACTCTGCATTCCTATTGGAAAAAGTTTATGTCACAAAAATCACAATTACACACCCGATAGAGCCCCAAAAAGTTATTTTTATTAAAATTCCTACCTAAATAAAGGTTATCCCTAGCTATCCCTGCCTGTACAGCTATCCCTGTCTCTTAGTCACAAAGTTCACATTCTCATATGACCCGGATTTGAAATCCACTATTCATCTAAAATGGAGGTCACCTGATTTCGGCAGCCAATTACTTTTTCCGATTTTTTTCGATGCCTCCGGTGTCGTAGTTCCTGTCCCACCTCCCCTGCGCTGTTATTGGTGCAAAAAAAGCGCCAGGGAAGGTGGGAGGGGAATCGAATTTTTTTGGAGTTTGCCACGTGATGTTCGATTCGAATCGAACACATCGAACAGCCTGATATCCGATCGAACATGTGTTCAATAGAACACTGTTCGCTCATCTCTACTAATAATGAATATATTTCTAGGAAAAGAAAATATATGTACAAAAAGAAATTACCGTATATACTAGAGTATAAGCCGAGTTTCTCAGCACAGTTTTTGTGCTGAAAAAGTGCGCCTTGGCTTATGCTCGCATACGGTAATTGAAAATGTCACATGACTAGTCCGCAGTGAAGGATATCTGTGGGAGGCCGTTGGAGCAGCGATAGGTGAGTGGTGAGGCAGCGCTGCCTCCAGGACCACCCCAAGATGTTTCCAGAGCATCTTCTCTGCCTTGAAAACATCTTAAGGCGGCCCTGGAGACAGCGCTGCCTCACCGACCACCTATCGGCAGCAGCACTGTTCCAGCAGCCTCCCACAGATGTCTTTTACTGCGGACCAGTGAAATTACCACTCGAGTCAATACGGTAATTGACTTGACTGTATTGACTCAGCTGCAGCGGGCCTCTGCTCCAGTCCCGGCCCCCTTCCCCGGCTACAACACACGACGGGTGACGTGGCCACGTTAGCTCAGGCCCGCACCCAGCATGTGTCGATGACGTCTTACTGCATCTCAGCACAGGCGTAATCATCACGCCCCCTACGCTGAGACATAGCCGTGGGAGAAGACAAGCAGCCGCAGGAGAAAATGAGCAGTGGCGGCAGAAGACGAGCAGTGGCGGTAGTGGGGGCAGCAGCGCGAGGTCGGTAAGTATGGGAACTTAACGTTTGTTTGTCCCCGGGCCTGCTCACTGCCGATACTGCCGACTCACCTTATACTATAGGCTGCGGAGGCCGGCAGTGAGTAGGCCCGAGCCCCATCCGCGATCCCACTGCCGCTATTATTATACTCGGGGGTCTTTTCAGACCCCCGAGTATAATAATCGGTGCCCCAGGGGAGGTGAGAGAAAATAATAACAGTTTTACTCACCTCTCCGGGATCCGATGTTAATCCTAGCCGGCTTCATGCCTATATGGTAAAATCCCAGATGTCACGTGGTAGTAGTAATAGCCTGTTATTGCTAGCACAGGCTTTGGGCCTGTACGGCAACAGGCTGCTACTGCTACCAATAGGCTTTGGGCCTGTATGATAATGCCCCAGATGTATGGGGCATTATCATACAGGCCCAAAGCATTATAGTAGCAGTAGCAGCATGTTGCCATACAGGCCCAAAGCCTGTGCTAGCAGTAACAGGCTATTACTACTACCACAGGTTTTGGGCCTATATGGTAATATCCCAGATGACGTGACATCTGGGATCAGCGCCGCACCTCCCATGAGGCGACCTGAAGCGAGCGCTTCAGGCGGCGCTATGTCAGGACCCCAGGGAGGGCGGCATTTTTGATTACCTAAGCCAATCCAGGACTTCGCTCGGCCACGCCCCTTCGCTCCGCCCTCTCCTCCAGGGGGAGGGGGGCGGCTTTCTGTAGTTCGCCTCGGGCGGCGAAAGGGGTAGGTTCACCCCTGTCTGGGATATTACCATATAGGCCTGAAGCCGGCTAGGATTAACAAGCGCACAAACAGAATGTCATGCATTTCCCCCCTCGGCTTATACTCGAGTCAATAAGTTTTCCCCATTTTTTGTGGTAAAATTAGGGGGTTCGGCTTATATTCGGGTCGACTTATACTCGAGTATATATGGTAACATTTTTCATCTTGACATTTCTTGTCCAATTTTTGGTCACTTTGGCCGAGTTACGCATTTTTTGCTGTCACGTTGTACCTTTATATTTTTCCAATGTAGGGTATGTTTACCTTTTTCTCCCTTTTTTTAACCTTAGTCTACACTAACCTACAAGAGCTTGTACATTTAACGTACAGGTGCAGAAATAATGGAGAAATAAAATATATTTGTATTATTTTACACTATTTTTTATTTGGGTTGTTTTCTTATTTATTTAATGTTTTTTGATTTTCCAACTTTTCAATACTTTATATTTAGGTTTTATTAACATATTGAATGACAGCACTTTGCACACAGAAAAATTTGGTCCAGAGCTGTCTCCATGGGAACACTGGACCAATAATTATGCCACCAGAAGTCGTGATCACCGTTGCAAGACAACTTCCTACCTTGTTCAATTCTGTGATTATATTTTAGTTTTGATTAAAGAAGATAAAATTCTGATCCCAGGAACTGTGGTAGGAGCAAGATTGTATATTATAGCCCCACTCTGAGGCTAAAAAAAATCTGAAATGACAAGTATGTAAAAAATAAAACCAAAGGTAAAACTTTTACTTGCACCACTTAAAAAATATAAAACAATAATAATATTACAATTGCTGAAAGAACGTCACCTCTGCATAAACCTATGTTTATAAATTCATGATAAATTTTAATCATCTTAACTGTTATGACTGCCGGGATTAAGGGGGATTTTGAACATCTGTGCAAAAAAGAATGAGAAATTTGGGAGAAATTATATGACCAAGCCACATCTAAAGTTTGAGGTCTCTTCTTAACATAGAGAACATGGAATTAGATTGTACATCTAAACCAGATTGCAAATATTATAGATTTGTATGTTTAATTACTGTACATTGCAAAGTTTAATTTATTTAATTATTTTATTATTAATGAAATAGTACCGCTATTACAAGTTTTATTTAAAGAGTCCCTGCAATGAGACAATAGATCCTTCACATAGGGCTTAATGCACACAATCCTCTCACAGCTTCATACAACCTTTGCGGTAGGGAGCAGCAGGGACTCCATGTGCCTCTATGAAAGCTCCGTGTGCATGGATCTGCTGTATGCATGATGCCTAAGAGTGTCTATCAGGTACCCATAAAGAGTTCAAAAAGTGAGGCTCAAAAAGTTATGTGCTGTCCATGTAGAAATGCTATGAAACTGTATAACAGATCAAACTTAGAATATTTCATTTCAACTTGACCATTTAATTGTGATTTCAATAAATGTAAAAAAAAAAATTCACCATTTTTGTATAAAAATTGCAAAATTTAGTTTCCTAAAAGCTGCCAAAAATATTCAGGAAATTTTATAAAAATGTCATATTAACAAGTATATTAACAGTAAAACTTCAATGTACTTGTATACCAGTTTAACAATCAGTGCAAAAAGTGGTCAAGTTTTCCATTCTGATACCCAAGAAACCCCAACATGTCCTTAAAATTGCATTGGCCATTTAATTGATTTTATTAAATCAATAATTATCACTTGTTTTCTCTATGGGACATCCCATCCCAAAGGCAAGGCTTGCTGCGGACAGGACTGGTATCACTGCACTAAATAGTGCACTTTTATCAATGTTGTTTCTCAATATGATTTAAACAAAAAATGAAAATAAAAATTTGAATTAAAAATAAAGTAACAAAATGGTGTTGTTAGGTTTTCGACCCCATTGACCCTAGTAGTTATATATTTACATATAATTATTAAAATGATAAAAGTTATATATAATTATTAAAATTATAGAAACTGCTGTTTCTATAGAGAGTTTAAAAAACTAAATTGAAAAAGTTATAATGAAGGACAACATACAAAAAATCTAGTTATTAAAAAAATATTACATTTTTAGATTTCATTACAATTTTATTTTTATTCATAAAACTTTCCCAGACATTGCTTTTCCTCTCTCTAACTTCAGTTATGTGCTTTTGCTGTAGCTTTTTTTTATAGCATTTCAATAACATAGCAATCACGCTGTGAAATCTTAAGCAATCTGCAGAGAAAATATTGGTTAAGAGCTTAAAGTTTTTAATGAGTTTGATAGATGTTTATTGAGCTAGACTGTATGTGTAAAGAAGCTAAAATCACTATAGGAACCAGGAATGAAATTCTCAAGGCTGAAAAACAAAAAAAAGAGAGAAAGTGATTTCTTTATTTAAGACTTTTTCTTGTTTTAATTGGAGTAAACAAGGAAACTGAATTGTAACACAGTGGTCATTGCAGTGAGATTAAGCACTAATTGAGTACAGGGGCTCAGGTGGATTCTCTAGTTAAAGCTTACAGGACCAACTGAGTCTTTTTGGAAGGGGGGCCAGGGAGAAACGTGAAGAGTATACACACTTCCTAACAAGTCATTTTTAACAGTTACAAGCTTGCTACAAAGACCACACAGGGAGCTTAACACATGCAAATAGGATCCATACACGCTTGACAAAACCATGTAACAAAGATGTTCGAAAGCCTAATAGAAAAGAAATCACTCACTATTAGAAAACTTTACAGCTTGGATCCCTGTAACTAATTAACCCCCTTCATGCTGTAGAGACTAGTAATGTGCTAAACTTACAACAGGACAGTCCTATCTGCTAAAGATCATCTTTTTTTAATATAATTTAATATAAAGTTTTGGCCTTTAGCTTTTTTTATTTAATGTTATTTATTTTAGCATATTAGAATTTTTCTTAGAACTATTAATAGTATAAAAGTTTTCAATTTATTGTGTAAAGTATTAGAAATGTTTCAAATATGAAATTATACAAGTTGTTTTGTTAAATATTCTTATCCTAAGTTAAAAAAAACTTAAGAATATTTAACAAAGCAATTTGTATATATTGATATTTGAAAAATATAAAGTATAAAAAGTTTGAAAAAAACTTATGGTAAGAATATTTAACAAAACAACTTTTAAAAATTGATATATGAAAATATCAAATAATAAAAAGTTCAAAAACTTATGATAAGAATATTTAACAAAACAACTTTTAAAAATTGATATATGAAAATATCAAATAATAAAAAGTTCAAAAACTTATGATAAGAATATTTAACAAAACAACTTGTATAATTTGATATTTGAAAAATATCAGATATTAAAAAGTTAAAAAAACTTATGATAAGAATATTTAACAAAATGACTTATATCATTTGATATTTGAAAAATTTCTAATACTTTACACAATGAGTTGAAAACTGTTATATTATATTTAAAAAGTTCTAAGAAAAATTCTAATATGTTAAAAACATGTTAGAATAAAGTTATGAATTTTTTAAAAAAATTACCTTTTCGAGACTAATAAATTTAACTTTTATTCCCTAATTTCTGAATAGTTAGGAAGACTAGGAATTGTTTAATATTGACACAGAGATATTAGTAAAATTGAGACAAATATTTTTTACCATCGATTATATAAAACAAAAAAAAAAATCTCAGTAAAGATGTAAAAAAAATTTATATAGAAGGCAATTCATTAGAATATTTTCTTTGATGAAAAAAATTTATTTACTATATTAACCACTCTTAAAATATGTAAAGTTATTAATGAAATTAAGAGACAAAAAATAGAAATTAATAAAAAAAATATTTTAGTTTATTAAATTATAAAATTCCTCTCATATTCTGTAGCCACGTTTTACATATAGGCTGCAAAAACGGTTAAAGAAATCACCATCCTATAGTAGATTCAGTATGACTTCTTTTTATCACTCATAATCCATTCACCAGCTCTCAAATAAAAACTATGACTGAAAAGAACAGCCTCTTGACCCACACAACAGGGATTCCCCTCTCCCTGCTGTGCAGATTCAATTGAGGACAAGATTTTTAGCTTTCCTTTTTCCTGCCATGCAACCACATGGCAGTGACATGCCAGACAAGGATGTCAGGTGATGAGTGACACATGGGTTTCTCTTTCATATAATTCTGACTTTCAGCAACCCACTGAGCAGTTTTTCTTTTTGCTTTTCCTCCTCTTGGCTGGAGCTTGGTTTTGCTTCCTGAATTCGGATTGGTGGACACTATTGTCACCCGAATTCAGACGATGTTGACTTAGTTGCAGTTTAATAGAGTAGCATAGAAGTAGTTTATACTTTAGTGTGTCTAAGCCGTAGGATACAGAACAATGATCAACAGACCACCCAAAGTCCTTAAATTTGGACTATTCAATTTTATGCCGTTTGTAAGTTTATTATAACCTATGGCATAAAGAATACTGGAGGGTATCATTAAATAAAATCTAAATACTATGTAAGCACCATTTAGGGTTAGCTTGACTAGCATTTCAGCTATCTTCTTACTAGTGGACATGCAGAATAAACTAGAAATAAAAGTTCCTTAAACCAATATTTTCAATAAACGCCTATCCATTACATTTCATTTAGATTTGCTCAGCCCTACCACATATATGGAGTGAACTATATCATTATGAGTGCAGATTATTACCTTTGACAGCTACTTCTGTGTTCAGCTGACTTAATGGTTGAACTTGAAATCAGAGAATCAAATTATAGGATTGTTCTATGTATGGCACGCTTAAGGGGTAGTCTCAATTAGGAAATATGGAAATCATAAGGGAGTTCTTCTCTATAAGCCAAAGTGGTTTTGATTTTGGCAGACCTGTAATTGTACCACATGGTTGGCTGTTCATTATAATATCAGAAACATGAAATGCTAATTTTTTTCATGGAGAAATAGTTGTTATTGGAGAAGGGGTTATCTTTATACTTATAGAGTTTTGCCAAATTTTTTTTTAGTATTTTTTTAGTTTATGAAGCCCCATTCAGGCTTATTGGTCTTATTAGGTTTAGCGTGTTTTGCCGTTAAAGAGAAATAAAAATGGCTAACTGCAGGAAAAGTCATAAAGTATAAATATAACCAATATTCACCTGTTCAATCCCCCATATCTGTGCTGATAAGCTAGTGGTCTGTATGGGCCATGTTTACCACCATGGAAGGATGACATGCCATACATGGTAGATATGTAGGTGAGTGATTTTCTCAGATCTGAGTAAGTTTGGAATATTAATTTCTAAATTTATAGAGAGAAATCCATATATTGGCTAACTACTAAACTCAGTATGAAATTCTATCATTTGTATTAAAGGCGGTAAACATTTTTTTCAAATATAAAGAATTCATAATTTTGTAGAGTTTTGGGCCGGGGCCCCACAAGACAGAAACAATGCCATTTGCCCGTGGTGGAAACGCCACAGGAAAAATTGTGGTGTTTTACAGTACAGGCAAAGTGGATGGGATTCTAGCGAATCCCATGCCCACTTTGCAGTAAAAATTGCTATGCGGACACCCCACGATTTCCAAAAACCGACACGGTTTTGGAAATCAGAGCATGTCAATTTTACTTATGGAAATGCCGGTGGTTTCCCACATAGATATAATTGTAACAAAAAGTCAGCAGAGGAAAACTCTGTGAACTGTCTGTTTAAAGCGTTGCAGGAAGAACCGCGATGCTTTGCCACCACAATCTTTCCCACAGAGCTTTTTGCTGCGGGACGTCCCGTGAGGCCTTAGCCTTAACTGAAGGAAAGATGAATACAGCCAAGTACAGAGATATCCTGGAAGAAAACCTTTTCCAGAGTGCTCTGGACCTCAGACTGGGCCCAAGGTTCACATTCCAGCAAGACAATGACCCTAAGCACATAACTAAAATAACAAAATGTCACAGAGTGGCTTCGGATCAACTCTGTGACCATTCTTGACTGGCCCAGCAAGAGCCCTGACCTAAACCTAATTGAGTATCTCTGGAGAGACCTGAAAATGGCTGTCTACCAACGTTCACCATCCAACCTGATGGAACTGGAGAGGATCTGCAAGGAAGAATGGCAGAGAATCCCCAAATCCAGATGTGAAAAACTTGTTGCATCATTCCCAAGTAGACTCCTGGCTGTACTAGCTGAAAAGGGTGCAAATACACAATACTAAGCCAAGGGTCTGAATACTTATGACCATGTGATAGTTCAGTTTTTCTTTTTTAATAAATTGGCAAAAATATCTACATTTCCATGTTCTTTCTGTCAAGATGGGGGTGAGTATACATTAATGAGAAATAAAATGAACTTTTTTTGATTTTAGCAAATGGCTGCAATGAAATAAAGAGTGAAAAATGTAAAGCTCGTTATAATCAAAGCACAATAATCAGACAGCTGTTTAGTAGAGATGAGCGAACAGTAAAATGTTCGAGGTTCGATATTCGTTTCGAGTAGCCCCTCAATATACGACTACTCGAATCGAATATTGAACCCTATTATAGTCTATGGGGGGAAAATGCTCGTTTCAGGGGTAGGCAACATTCGATCAAATTATACTTACCAAGTCCACGAGTGAGGGTCGGGCTGGATCCTCCGAGAAGTCTTCTCCGTGCAGCTTCCTCACGGCGTCTTCCGGCTCTGAATTCACTCTGCCAGGCATCGGGCCTGGGCAGAGCCGACTGCGCATGCCCACACTACAAGCAGACATGCGCAGTCGGCTCTGCCCAGGCCCGATGCCTGGCAGAGTGAATTCAGAGCCGGAAGACGCCGTGAGGAAGCTGCACGGAGAAGACTTCTAAAGGTAGGAGAAGAACCAGCGTTGATTGGCCGACTGTATAGCATTCGGCCAATCAATGCTGGTTCTGCATCGAACTTTTCCATTCGAATAGCGAGTGGTACTTGATCGAGTACAAGTATTTCGAATACCATAGTATTCGGTCGAATACCTACTCGATCGAATACTACTCGCTCATCTCTACTGCTTAGTAATCTGCTGTGCACCTGTGTGCTCATCACATGACCATGTACCGTAAATCACATGACCATGGTCAGAGTTTTATCCTCTACAACAGGCGTGCTCACACTTTTTCAGTGTGTGAGCTACTTTATTAGCTGACCAAGGCAAAAGATCTACTAGGGCGGGGTCAGGGAGTGGACTTGTGGGTGGGGCCTGGCATGTGGGCGGGGCCTGTTGGATCATGAGCGCAGGAGACAGCAGCGTTCTGTGGCCGCCCAGGGATCCCCGGTGTCTGCTTGTTCACAGTGCAGGCTGAGAGTTATCTCTGGACACTGGCAGGCTGGGGCTCCGGCAGCCCCGCCTGCCAGTGTCCGGAGATGACTCTCAGCCTGCACTGTGAGCAAGCAGACACCGGGGATCCCTGCATCCCACGATCGACCCATACGTCCTTTGCGATCTACCAGTAGATCGCGATCGACGTATTGGGCACCCCTACTCTAGAAGTAACAGAATGAATGACAGCAAGCAGAGATCTAGAAAACTGTGAGGAACTGATACAAAAAGTATATAGGAAAATTATATAGCTTTTTATTGCACATTTGTTTGTCAATATTGGTCTGAAAGTGGCCAACCCTTTTAACATTGGATACATCTTAAATAACAGTTCAATAAGGCAATGTATATACCCTCTTGACTTTGGGAGTCATCCCACACTACCTATCCCCATACAAAAAAAACCCTACCATATTTCACAGTGCTCATAAAACATTGCTCATGGCCGCATAAAACCAAAGTCTTATTATAACTCTAGGGGTCATTGTTGTAATGGAGACCTCTATACACATTAGATAGTAGGAAATACAGAAGTAACATAGTCCTCATTTCAGGCACGACCTGGTAGGCACATGGCATTTGCTCCTGCAAAGCGGTATCTTCGTAGATAAAGATGAAACAACCAGCTAACCCTGACATTTATTTTTCGAAACCTGGATGTTATCAATACTAGAAAAATATATCATTGAGATAACCACTTACTGGTAACACTGACTATAGGGAGCAACAATGTTTACAATGTGCAGGTGAGGGACACAAGCAGTAGATGGAACCTAAGCTGTAATTTTTTACTGAAGTATAAAAATGTATAAATATATTGTTCATTTATATAATGGAGGACTTTATAGAGAGGGTAATAAAATGATGATAATAAAACATGTGTAATGTAATAGAAAACTTGTCTAGGAGCCTGGTGACAACAGCTGCCACTGCATATTTTTTTTAATAAATAGGCCATTACCGGCTGGAGTTAGCTGGTAACGGGCCCTATTTACTTAACAATCCTGGTTCCTGCCCACAGCAGCCTGCACTTCGCCTTCAGCGAAGGCCACTTTGAGCAGGAGCTGGGATCATTAAGTGAGGCCGCGAGCCCTACAAACACTATTATTTTACTCGGGTATAATGATCAGAGTCCCAGGGGAGGTGAGGGAACATAAAAAAGTGTTACTTACCTCTCCTTGCTCCAGGCAGGCTTCATGTTCCTGACATCACATGGATGGGGCCTGCATCCTTATGTGTTGCGACACAGGCCCGGGTCAAGTGACATTCCGTATGTCATTGAAGATGGACGACATCAGCAGGGACTGCACTGGAGCCAGAGATAGGTAAGTAACAGTGTTTTTTATGTTTGTATCCTCCCCTGGGTCTCTGATTATTATACTCAGGGGTCTTTTCAGACCCCAGAGTATAATAATTGTTCATGGGTGTCCACAATGGGTCATAATACTGTGTGAAGGGGTGTCACGGTACTAGTAGTTCGAGAGCAGGAGTCCAGTAGTCGGGTAATGCAGAGGAGGCTAGAGACAGCATGTGGAGAGCCCTCAGGGGGGCTGAGGTAGTAGTCCAAGAGTAGATAAGTAAAGACCAGGTAGAAGTCTGTAGAATTTCAAGAGCTGTAGTAAAGCTACAGTAAGCTTGCAGCCAGCAGGTAAAGTTCCAAGGAACTGAAGATCTCCAGCAAGGAGGTCTCCTGGGTGTACAGCCTGTATTCGGTTAACTGAACATGATACCAACACAAAGGAGGAAGTGTCAGAGTCACATATATATAAGCAGTCCAATCAGGGTTAACTCAGGGCGGGTTCTAATCAGCGGAAACAGATGATGAGTCTCAGGAGTAGATTCAACACAATAGTCCAGCAGGCAACTATTCAACCAGCTGAATAGCTCAGCAGACAAGGAGACACATGAACAAGGCACTAGGACACAGGTTCACATCCTGACAAGGGGCCACTATGGGGCGTAATAGTGTGTGCAGCAGCTACTAGGGGAAATAATACTGTGTGCAGGGGCCACTCTGGGCCGTAATAGTGTATGCAGGGGCCACTGGGGGAAATAATAGTGTGTGTAGACGCCACTAGGGGAAATAATACTGTGTGCAGGGGCCACTCTGGGCCATAATAGTGTATGCAGGGACCTCTAGGGGAAATAATACTGTGTGTAGGCGCCACTAGGGGAAATAATACTGTGTGCAGGGGCCACTCTGGGCCGTAATAGTGTATGCGGGGGCCACTAGGGGAAATAATACTGTGTGCAGGGACCACTATGGGGCATGATAGTGCATGCAGGAATGCAAGGGGGTGTGGTCGGTCAGGGTCTTCAGCAAGCGGTCAGGGAGGGGCCCCCTGTGTCAAAAGGTCGCCATGGGGCCCTGCTATTCCTAGTTAAGCCACTGCATTCATATACTGGGCAGCTGAAAATAATAAATATACTATATAAACATGTTACATATCCAATCCCTTGGTTCTGGTTCACCTATGCATGTGCCAACTGTTTCACACAACCAGCAATAAGAAATTTGTTTTTCTATTAATCCCTATGAGAGTTTTGAACTCTGAGAGTTGGAGAGGCAGAGTGTTAGTCACATGACATAGCTGAGGACCAGAATGGAAAAACGATAACTTACAAATACAGCTGCCAGTAAGATGATCATCTTCACTATAATTCACATCATGTATCCTTCCTAGGCCAGAGAATGTTTTGTTTTTGTGGTTGTACTTCTTTAAGGAATTCTAATACAGCATCCCAGCACCATGCACAGGGAGCATTCTCCTAAAGGTCCCACTTTATTAGCACCAACAATTGGTATCCTAAGAATGAAGACACCCCCCCCCCCCCCCCCATTAAAGTACTGATTTACTCACACAACTCATTTTTCTGAGCTGTCAAATTTAGAATAAAGCATTTGTGGAAGTCCTATGTATTAGACGCGGTGGTTAAATGATGGTTAATTATTCATGGGCCGCCCGCTACTCACCCAGCCTAATGCGCGGCGCGTCATCTCTAATCTAATTTGTAAAAGTTGTGTATTTTTCTCTCTGTAAAATGATAAAGGAGGGTCGGGCTGTTTTATTTACTTTTTTATAACCCAGCTCTCTGTGATTAAGTGCAAATCTTAGTCACACAGAATACATTAGCTCCTCGCAGATGATTAACTAATTACAAGAGAAATATACAGAAGCTCTTCATTTGTTGAATCTGCAACTGTGATTTAAAGGTAGAGTCCCACTTACCACCGGGTACGACGAGCAGGTTTCCTTAATTTTTACAATATATGAGGCAATTATAAAATTTAGAGAGCACAGTTAACAATTTATCATAAGCTAGAAGAAAGGTAATCAGCCTCATTATATTTCTAGCATGTGTTTGCAGATTACAAGAGAGTTTTTTGTTGTTTTGCTGTCATGTAAAAAGTTTTCGTTTTTCTTTTCTTTCCTTCTTTCTTTTTCAACCAAGTTTTTAAAGTTTTTAAAAATAATTTAAGTCACTGTCAATATATAAAAAAAGTACTGTATCCTGCAATTTAGGTCTGGCCACTAAGCCTAATAATAGAGTACAACTTTCCAATTCTATAAGGGTTTTCTTTACAGCAGTAACTTCATTTACATCACAGATAAACAAAATTAGAGTAATTCATGTACACAGCATGACTAGTAAAGACTCCCATAGACCTCAGTGAGTTGGCTATTGCTGCTTCTGTCCATGACTAAGCTGTATAGTACAATATCCAATATATATCATTGTTGGGGAGAATTTTTAAAAAGCATAAATTGTGCCTTTAAATCAGAAGGAGGCTACAAATATTCTTACTTTTTGGGGGCTTTTTCACAGGTACCCTATCTTTACAGATGGAGGTGGCAGTGTAGATCTATATAGTCTTTCTGGAGCTGACCATACACATCAGACTTTAGACTGTCCAACTGATGATCGTTCCTACATAGACCTATAAACATTTGTCTCCTACAGCCGACCATCAACTAAAGTTTGTTGCACCAGAATCAGTTGTGTTGGATTTTTCCAATCTATTTCATCTGATGGCTGGGATTCTTTACGTATAGGTTAGATTGACAAACCTGTGTGTGATGTGTGTATTGTGGAAATGTGTTTGTACTGCTAACACACACCCACAAAGTGTTCGCCATTACCTGTTTCCATCACTTCATTAACATTGACCAAATATAAATTTTCTAAGTGTCTATGGAACGTCGAACATTTGTTGGATAATCCAATTGTATTTTTGGAACAGTCGTCTGTATGTTCATTCCATATGAATAATAGCAATCTAAAATCTAACATGAATGGCCATTTGGACACCATGCTGTATGGCACTAATAAGTATAATGTATACAATATATCAGCACTGCACAGCCCATCATCCAACATACAGTAAGACTAGCACTGCTTACTGTTATATGTTGCAGCCAGTTAGTGCCTGTTATCACCTGATCATATATGGGAAATCCTAGAATTCCAAATTATTCCTTAGATAGGGGACTGCTGTCTGATTGATAGAGCTCCAACTGCTGGAACCTTCACTGATCACAAGAATGGGGATCTCTTGTGCCCCATATGTATGAAGTAGCAGGTCACACGTGTGTTGCTGTTGCGTTTCATTATGTGAGAGTGCTTGCCTTCTCTTCACCAGTCCCATAGTGATGAATACAGCATATGTGCACAACCTGCTGCTCCATTAGTCATACGGAGAACATGGATCATAGGTCTTATGATTAACGGGGGACCAAGTGGTTGAGTCCTGTGTATAGTGGATAACGTAATTATAGGAATAACCCTACTATTAGTATGAGCTAAACTGGCTGTTTGTTTTGGATACAATGTACCTGTCACAATATAGCAGTATTAAATGTAGTTGTGTCCAAGGTTGTGTACACTGGTGAACACACAGATCCCTGGTATTGATAGCACTTTAGTGTAACACAGACATTTGACGTTACACCTTCTGAATGTGCTATTTTCACAGTGGGATTTTGCTTGCATACATTTAACCAATCATTCATACTTACTAATGCTAATTAAGAAATGAAAACCACACAGAAGCCGTTTTTTGATTAAATTGAACACAACAGGCAGGCACCTTGACACAATTTCTCTAACATCACTTCAGCGACACACTGCGCGTCATGTGCTAGAAATCATTCCAACCCTTTTGATTCTGGCAATTACTCTTTCCTTCATTATTCTTAATGCACAAACAAAGTTTAGCTAATCCTCTTGATTAGTGTCTGGCGTAACGATGACGATCTAAATAATAATATTTTATTGGGACAGGAAGTGGCGTAGTACTATTTCCTGTGCACTCACTGTCACCCTCATTCTAGTGATGGTTGCAAACACAGGTTACATTGGGGCCAGTCTGCGCCATAGTCAATTATGCAAGATGTTCCAATGGGTTTGGATGTATGACATTTTAAAGTCTTGGTCATTCCAATTGTGTCTCCATTTTTTTTAGCTTCATATGCAGTAGTTCATGCTGCCTTTAAAATCACATATCTCCACTTTCTTATAGCAAGTACTGCAATCTTGGCAGTATATGGATGCTTAGAATCTATTTTTGTAGGTTGCATAAAACCAGAGACACAGCCATTTGAAGTGACCATCCTCGCTTGGTAAAAAATACAGCTCTACATACAGCATTGAACACAGGTGTATAGGACAAACTTAGTTACATGCCATGTATACACTGGATACAGTGGGCATCCCTGATTCACGTTCTTGATTTGTGCACTAATAAAAAGACCTTTGACTGGTAAGCGCAGCCAATCTTCTGTTTTTTGGAGGCTCTTCATCTCCTCCTTCTGTGGAGCTGCTACTTTGTCCGGAATTCGGACATCTTGACGTGTAGAAGTCTTACTGCTTCCCATGACATACTGCCTATATGTTCTTAAAGTGGTTGGGACTGATCGCAACCTAATAAGGTGAGAAAACATCCTGACCACAAATCCATGTGCGAGTGTACTCTTTCCTTCTTTTGTCTCTCTGGAATCACCTTTTCATTTGAGCACCGTTACTATAGAATCCATACGGTTTTACACTATGTGCTGCTTGGCGTCTTGTTTTTCTTGTGTTTAGAGTAAGCTTAGCTATAGCATTGCTAGTGGGAACAGCCTGTTTTCTATAAAAAAAAGAAGTTAGATTTAAAGAGGACCATTCATGTCCGGTGGTTCCATCCTTGTTGGAATGGCTCCAGGAATTCCTTCTCATTAGGAGGATGGAAGCAATTGTAGCGGAGGATCTGGTGGATTCATCTAAATTCGAGACCCTCTGGCGGCCGTGGATCGCGTTTCAGGATTCGACTGAGTTCTCTTCACTTTTTCCTTAATCTTTCTTCTGGTGTTTTCCTTCTTGGAGTTCGTGGGCGTTTTTTCGCCCTTCTTCTCTTTCCTTTATTACCCTGCTCTTCACTTCTATGTTGGTTGTCGTTTTCCTCTCCCCCCTTCTTGTCTCCTGTCTTCGTGGTGTTTTGTCCTCCCCTAGTTCTGTGTTGTTCTGGCATTATTCTTGGGGCCGTGCTATGTCTGCTTATGCTCCTTTTGACTTGTTTTGATTTACATACTGCTGGCACGTGTGCCTCCTGTTTAGCCCGTCTTGGGCTCTGTTTTGTTTTTGCCATTTTGTAATGCTCTGTGACTCTGTTTCTCTATTTTGAAAAATTTCAATAAAATTCAGTTTACACCCTAAAGAGGACCATTCATGTCCTCGGGCACATGTGGTTTTATATAACGCTAGAAAGCCAACAGTGCGCTTACCAGTATCTCTTCACCGTCAGAAGAGTGTTTCTGACAGTCTAGTCGAGCTGTGAGGAACGCTCTTCCTGACAGTGCTAGTCCATAGCCCTGTACTGTCAGAAGGGGCGATCCTCACAGCTCAGCATCATCACTGGGCGGTAAGAAAAGCCTCCTCCGACAGTACTGCGCTATGGACGAGTGCTGTCAGGAGCGGCGTTCCTCACAGCCAAGCTAGACTGTCAGGAACACCCTTCTGACAGTGAAGAGATACCGGTAACTGCACCGATATCTCTTACCCCAGGGCACATAATGGGAAAGCCGACAATGCGCTGAATTCTGCTGAATGCTGTGCCCGAGGACATGACTGATCCTCTTTAAGGTTAAGTATATTACAAAAATGTTCACCAAACTCCCCAATGTTCACCAAACAAAATGTCAGTCTATTGTTTCTGCTCCGGTGGCCAGTTTATAAGCTGGAATATTTCAAGATTAGTTTTATTATTTTAACATTAGACAGTATATTGAAATGTTTATAAATGAACAAAATATACTTTTTTTCAATCCAAAGCTAGAAATGGATTTAAAAGAATGGAAAAATTCAAGGAAGGACTTAGACCTCTCCTTTCTGCCATCTTCTATTCTCAGTAAGTTTTTTCCCTGCCTAACTTCTAATTTTCTTACTGTTAAAAAAATCTTTAATTACCCATATCACTGGGTAACCTTCTGATAGTACCAGAAACAGAACGTTACTAATAATCCCACCTCCCCTGATCCCAATCATACTTACCTATATTCATTCTCCTGGGAAAGAAGCATCACTTCCTTCTGGCTGGCGCGATCACCTACAGTTGTGAAGAGAAGAAGCCTGTCTCCACATATGTGTAATAGAGCTCTGTTGGCTCTATTGTGCAGGCGCCATAGGAGTCCACAGAAGAAGGAGCCGGCGGGACAGAAGAAAGTTATCTCCAGGACACAGAACACAGGTAAGTATGAATGGGTGGGGTGGGGTGGTGAGCTGAGTTAAAGAAACAGGAAAGGGGTGTGTGAGGGGGAGTGAATCAGGGAGGGATATGAGTGAACAGCAATGCATCATGGTAGTTGTAGGCTAAGAAAGCAGGAAGCTACCCATGTAAACAAATGCAGGAGATACCAGGAGCTCCCATTAACAGTACTAAAATACATTTAAAAAAAAGGGGGGGGCTCCCAAAATATCTAATGTGACAAATTGTGGCGACAGAACACAAAATACATAATCCCAAGAAAAGGTCCTGTTTGTTAGATAAAGAATGATGGCAACGGACAATGACTCCATCTACATCAGCTGGACCCCTATAATAAAGTATGAATTCATTTCTTATATTAGTGATCTCCATCCCATGTCTCTCCAGCTTTTGTGAAGCTATAACTTCCAGCTCTAGTAACTGCAGGCCAACAGGGTATGCTAGGTGTTGTAGTTTTCCATCATCTGACACGCCACAGGTTGAGGACCATCCATAGAGCTTAGATGAACACATCATCTTCTGGGTACACAGCATTTCTACAAATCCATGAGTTAATTTTCTTATGATGAGGCAAATATGGATCCTGTCTCTGTCACCTGGCGCCGGCATCAGTAATCAGAGGAAATGAGAAAATATGTTTTGCTAAATTATGGTACATCCAGACGACGCTGCCACTCACTGTATGTAGTGGAAGGCAACAGCTGTGGTATCTCCTACATAACCTCAAAAACCCAATTTACTCTACAGGGGTCTATTCACACATTGCACTTCAGGTGCGACTTTTGTGGCTTTCCTTTCAATGTGTGAATAAGGCATAAGTATGGAAGCAAAAGACAAGTCTCTTGTACTGTATAATCCTACCTACAGTCATTGCCAGTCTATGAGCCTCCTCTTATGTCAACTTAGTTCTAAATTATTGCAAGCTGAGTCATGAACAGTATGGATTATGGTATTATGTTCTTCAACGAGCTTACTAAATTCATGAATGACTAATTTTTTATTTACATAGGGATGCATTTCCATTCCCGTACTAGTACATAGTCAGAACCTGAACAAAATAAGGCTTCAAAATAAGCAATTATTTGTCTCAGAATGTCTATCAGTAAAAATGGGGGGAAACCTTGATCTCCTTGTTCTTTAAGGAAATGTATCAACTTTATTATTATTGCTTATTCAAAAAAACATCAAACATATAATTTTTTTTCAATCTATTTCTATGATGGTTGGTGTTCTGTGGGTGATTATGAAGGTGGTCATCTTGCCTGGGCAGCTGCAGAGTT
Organism: Leptodactylus fuscus; assembly: GCF_031893055.1. Taxonomy (NCBI): domain Eukaryota; kingdom Metazoa; phylum Chordata; class Amphibia; order Anura; family Leptodactylidae; genus Leptodactylus; species Leptodactylus fuscus. The sequence goes on along the minus strand of NC_134271.1, from coordinate 116,839,361 downwards.
AAGCTATACAGTAGCCACATTGACCACATAAACCAATAGTCTGTAGATGTTTGTTGGCTTCTACAGGAGAGTGTTGTGGGCATGCTCTATGACCTCTGCATGGAGGAGGAGGTGAGCTGTGATTATTGTGAATGGTGGATCCTGTGGTATCTATACCTATGTTTTGCCTTTCATTATAATCCTGTCTTTGATATTGAGGAAATGAATGCTGAAAAGTCTACAGATCTCTTCAGAGCAGTAAGGATCAGTAAGAGCAGTGGCGTAACTAGGAGTGGCGGGGCCCCGTGGCAAACTTTTGACATGCCACCCCCCCGACCGACACCGACGACCCCGACCGACCCCTCCTACACATTCCTGCGCACTCTATTATGCCCCATAGTGGCCCCTGCACACAGTATTATGTCCCTCAGTGGCCCCTCCGCACAGTATTATCCCCCATAGTGGCCCCTGCACACAGTATCATCCCCCATAGTGGCCCCTGCACACAGTATTATCCCCAATAGTGGCCCCTCAACACAGTTTTGTACTCCATAGTGGCCCCTACACACAGTATTATGCCCCATAATGAACATCCATAAACAATTATTATACTCCGGGGTCTTTTCAGACCCCAGAGTATAATAATCAGAGACCCAGGGGGAGAAAAACATAAAAAAAACTCTGTTACTCACCTATCTCCCATCTCCTACGCTGTCAGCTTCCGAAGTAGTCGATCTTCAATTACATCAGACGTCACATGAACCAGGACGCAGGCCCAGCTCATGTGACGTCGGACGACTAGGCCGAAGTCTGCACGGATCGTGGAGAGGTAAGTAACAGTGTTTTTTATGTTTCTTACCTCTTCCGGTCTGCCAATCATTATACTTAGGGGTCCGAAAAGACCCTCGAGTATAATGATAGCAGCGGTAGTGGCTGTCACCAGTCCCCCAATGTCCCGGGCCCTGTGGCAGCTGCCTCTGCTGCTATGGCGGTAGTTACGCCACTGAGTAAGAGGATCAGTAGATGGAGTGAAAACTGAAAGATGTCACAGTTTGTTTTAATATATAAAGCTCTATGGAAAGACAATCTATACAAATCAGAGACAAAATTTGCAGCAGTTCCATCCTGTATGTATTTACTCTAAGGTTCCATACCTATGGTGTCACATTGAATGCTCGTGGTTATATGTGCTACTGAACAGGCTTTGTACATATGGCTTTGCCATCATGCATCAGACCTTACGATATATTGTCTTATCCGTAGAGAGAGCTGCTGTCAGATGAGAGTAGCTCCCACTGTATTTCAAGCCAGACACATTATATTGGGAGGGCATATTGAAATCTTCATTTCAGGTAGTAGACGCAAATTAGCTGTCTTCCAAAAGAAATAAAGCTTGTATCACTCAAATTAGAGACTCAGAAAACACCCATCTGCAGTACCGTGCCTCTGCACCGATGAGAAGAAGGAACCCAGTCACTGCTGTCTACAGATGGGTGTCTCGTTTTTTGGAAGGTTCTCTGTTTTAGTTGTGGGAGAGCTAATTTGCATACTTTTCACATGGAACATTGACTATAAATTTCCATACTCTTCATTGAGAACCAATATCACCCAGAAGGTAGGAGATACAGAGAAGAAAGTAAGAATAGGGCTACAGAGTGAGTTTGGCCGCCATTTCTGTCATGAGACCAAAATTCATCAGGTCACCTTGCAGCTCTTTCACCCCTGTGGATGAATGGAGTTGAATTGCAGCCCCAAGGGAGTCATGACCACAACGGGTTGTCACAAAAACACTCAACTTTTTTGTGACGATAACTGTTTCCCCGGGGTTACGATGCAACTGCATTCGCCAACATGAGTGAAAGAATTGCAACGCGTAGCCAAAGTTACCATGTAGCCATAACCTTAATTGTATGTTTATCAGACACTTTAAGAGAGTCTGTCACGAGACCCCACATCATATCAACCTCGTCCACAGATACGTGGATTAGAATCACCTGGACTATAGTGGTTGCCCCTTGTGAATGGTGCTCCTTTGTCGAGATACCACCATCTTTGTCAGTATGCAAATGATCTCTTTGGAGTAATGATGGTGTTACCACTTACCTGTTTGGAGCAATTGTAACACCCTCTTTATTCCAAAGAGAACAATTACATATTAACAATTGGTGATATCTTGGCACAGAGGCAGCGATGGGGAAACACCATTTGATTCAGGAGACCATAAGCTATCTCTGTATGGGTCTGGGCTGATATAGTGGACTCTCTTTCAGGATTCCAAACACATTAGATATATGTCTGGCAAACCCACCAATTTTGGCAGGTTTGACCAGCTTTCTCTGATGGCAAATGTCGAGGAGATAAGCCTCTGTTAACCTTCTGGCAGTGTCTTTCCCCCTTCTCCTATTCAGTAGGAGTCAGGTGAGATATCGTAGCTGTCGGTCAATTGAGATTTCTGACGCGTATGGCCATCTTTATAGTCAGTAAGGGTAAAATAAATTCCCATCTACCTCAGACAGCTGAGTAGTTGAAAATTGACTGAATGGTCCTATAATAATAAAGTAGGCAGGATTCTGAAGTCACGTTTATACACTTCACTTAGAGCCATGAATGATCCAAGAAAATAGGGAAAGAGTACTTTTACTGGGAGTAATTCCCAAATCTCTAATGTGAGTACCCACTTGTGTATGTGAGAGGCAGATAAGCTGTTGAATTTTAGTAAAACAAAATACCCCTTGGAGTGCTTTGTATTACCCCTCATATTACTAACCTTATTAATAACTGATCTTCAGAACTAGGCCCTGCAATGCTATTTTTGTGGAGGCCAAAAATGTTTATGACTTCCATGTGTATTGTGTAAGCAAATCTACATATGCTATGCTTAGGAGGATTAAATTATGACTCCTCCAGCGACGGCTTCCCCTCGACATGCGCTAGCAAGCACTGCATGACAGCTCTTGGGCCTTCTTAATAATTTACAAATGATACAATGTACAAGTGGTTCATGCAGATTTCAGACTACTCTAGTTCTGTAATTAAAATTAAAGTATGATAAATATAGTGCTATTTACCGAGCTTATTAAGAGTTTAACCTGATTTCTCGATTCTGATCAACACGGCATAAACTATTCAATCTGCGGTAATTAACTTTAAGCACCCTAAAGAAAGGACGACAATATCAAATAGATCACAATCAATAATCAAATATGCACAAGACGCATCTTCTCATGTGCTGGAAGAAGGATGGCCATGTCCAGAGGGAGCCGCATCACACAGTAAGATTAATGGACTGCCTATTATGCTTTCCCCAAATATTAAGAGGAAGCAGGTTTTTCCTATTTTACCTTTGCACCTGGAGTCTTTTGTTTCCAAAGCAAAACACAAACACTGATATGTAACGTTTGCCACTGTGTATCCTGTGATGGAGGTTGCCAAATGATTGCACAATGACCTATAGAAATGAGACAATAAAATAAACACTATAAAGGGTACCTGAATTTTCATGAAAAGTTAAATGGTTTCTTATCTGTTTTTCTGCTGTTGATAATAATCACATTTTACATTTCTCTCTCAGGATGTGAACATGAACAAAAAGAAACAGTCATCTCTCCTTCCCTATCTATTACTGGTACTGTTCTGCCATACTGCCAGGAGTAACTGTACAAAAGCAAAGAAATAACTAAGAAACGTCCAAATTACCAAAAATATAGATAATCCAGGAATACTGGACTGTAAATACACAGGGCAAATATATGCAGACATGACACAGGAAAAGAACAATTCATGAGCACAATTAAGAAAACGGCTTCCTGTCTGTGAATAATACACTGTCCAGCAAAAGGGTAACAATGTTTTGAACTTTTGAACTTTCAGGCTCCATATTTCACCCTCCACAACAGCTTCAAAGTGAGACTATCATCATTTTATAGAAAACATATTAGCTATATCATATATAAATTTGACTTGCAACTATTTAGCATATGATTTGTTAATGGAGGTGGAAATTCTTCTTGTATACTACAAATTACAACCTGTTCTCATGTCCTCAAAAAAGTATGAAAGGTGGACATTAGAAGATTGGAAACAGGTGATTTGGAGCAATGAGACAAAAGTCAATAGACTGGACTCTGATGGGTGCAAATGGGTCTCTTAGAAACAAGGGAAAAATGGCTAAAGGAATGAGAAACTGGAGGAACTGTCAAGTTTGGTGGAGGAATACAGATGGTATGGTTTTTTTCACAATCAAATGTGTTGGATACCTGACCGGGATCGATGGTGGTCTCAATGCTGATCTACAGAATATATAATTATCCTACAATATAAATTACTTCGTACACTCAAGTACAGGTATGAAAAGGACAACATAATGTTCTAGCAGGACAAAACCCCAGAATACGTTGAGACTAGCAAAGAAATGGTTCAATGACAATGAAGTAGAGGTGATGGATAGGTGTCCACAGTCCTCAGACCTCAACTCAATTGAACACTTGTGGGTAAAGTTGAAGAAAAAGCTGTATTCGTACCAGGCGAGTCAACCAGTATGCACCAACATTGGGAATGTGTAGAAGAGACCTGGGATCAGATTTCAGTCGAGACATACTTGAATCTGATCAAGACAATGCCCAGAGGGATTCAGGCAGTGTTGAAAACCAAAGGTGGATTTACAAAATAATAAAAATTTTAATTTAGATTTTTAGGATCAAAGCAGTAACTATGCAGTTACATAACAAGAATATGCATACCTAATCATAGGCTAAATAGTTATAAATCAAACTTATGTATGAGATAGCAAAGATGAGTGTCTATAAATTTCTGGCAATCTCAAGTTTGAAGCTGTAGTGAACAGTGAGATATTGAACCTGAAAATCAACAGTTCAAAACATTATTACCTTATGGCTCATCAGTGTATCCTTTCTGTAATTGCACAAGCAGCCAGAAATAGATCCAAGTCCATACAGGACTTTCCTTACAAGCTATGAGCTTTGCAGAATCATCAGCCCTTTGCACAAAGCAGCAGTTTGCATTCACTGTGTGAAGAGAGAAAAGAACCTCCCCCTCCTCTGGCTGTGATTCTGTCTTGCTTATCTAAATTATCTATGGACGTACTTCCCTTGTAACAAAAGAGTGAACTTCAAATTAGCTAGAAGTGAAGCACCTAGTGGCAGCAACTTTAGAGAGGCTTTTCAGGCAGAAAGCAGCAACTTTTTTTTTTTTTTTTTTTTTTTAATTAAAGTGCAGAATCACATGCTCTATAAAATGAGACTGAGTTGTCTGAAAGGCTAGTGACCATGTAAATACAAGTGTGATAAAGGGGTAAAAATTTGTGTAATTTGTATAATGCCTGAGATATAGCCATTTGAAGTGACTCCCCCCCCCCATTTTCTCTTCACTTCACATAGCCCTGTAATGAGAACAAGGGACAGTTCTCAACAGAGAAGGAAAAGAGTGAAGAGAATGCAGGATTTCACAGAAAGGAGCCAAAATCTGTTAATAAAGTATATTACAAAATACTGATAGAAAATCAAACACCATCTGAAAGTTGCATTTTAAGAAAGTATGGGAAGTTCTAATTTCCATATCTCTTTTGCCTAAATTCAGATCTTTCTACAAGTATTTTGTGCTCTTTAATTTCAATACAAGGAGTCCAAACACGCATAACTGAGATGGATGTGAAACCAAGGCAAGAAATGCTGGTTCAGATCCTTTGCATCTTACAAATTGTTTGAGTGACACTTTGAGGTTCATACACAACTAAAGATGAGGGTTTTAGTAGAACTCTCTTACCGGTGAAGGCCTTTCATGTCGGTTTCACGCTATTTCATCTTAACTCAAGTTGATTTTTAATTATGAGGTCTCTTTAAGCAAGCGAAATATCTTGTACATTGAATGAATGATCAAGGATAAGTGAAGAGAACAACATTGACTTGCCATTATTAATCCCCTGCGTTAACATCTTATGTCTCAGTAGATCAGTTTAGAATGCAAGGTGTGGAGCAAAGAGGAAATTCCAATGCTTTGTTCTTGACTTTTAACCCAAAAAGCAGGGTCTGAGTGTAAAAGGATGTAAAGTGTTTTCCTGTTAAAGTAATTCAAGTTGGATATGTTTTTGTAGGTTATGAAGAGATAGTGCTGTCATATATGTAACATGTGACTTTGAACTTGAGTCATTGAGAACTAATCGTTGATGTTATCTTATGCGAATTTTATAGGTTTGTACCCAAAATTGAGACTTACAATATTCAGGCTGCTTACGCCAATTGTTAAAATGTGGGTGGAGCATAGGAGAGCATGGGCGGGACTTCACAGCCTGAGTCATTCACCAGTCTATATGCCAGAAAACTAATTCTACAGCAGCGACTAGTTGGTTTAGATTTCAGTTTCTGGCACATGTAACAGCCAAGGTGGACCACCAGAGATTGGTTGACATGTCAGTCTTAATAACTTGGCACTGTTGTCTTACAGAAGCTCGGTCACCAGGTATGAAAAGCCCAATGACGTACATGATCTGATAGGTGCTGTCACCAATGTTCACTATAAAGCACATGGCCTTTCACCTCCCGCATGCGGACAGACAGCCAATCCTAAATTTTATTGTGTGTAGACAAAGGTGCATATCTGCTGCACCAATCCCCAATTGTGTGACTGCAGGATGTGTCATATGTATGGACTACCAATGGTAGTCGCTGTTATTGGGCCAAAGCTGTTCCCACGATGCACTCTCTGATCTGATTCCCCCCTACTCTCACCATACAGCCCACAGAACACATAGATTATGTAGTTGTTGGTGCTACCTGCAGTCCTATGTAACACCTCACATAACACACAGTTATTCAGTTATTACTCTTTGGTGACTTTACTGTGACATAGGACTGCAGGTAACATCTGCTTACATTATATATGTTCAGAGAGTTATTATGGGATTATCTGTGATGTTAAATAGTACCAATAATGTAGTAGACATTACTAACACCACAGATAACAGCGGATATTATCTGTGATGTTACGTAGGACTGCAGGTGACACCTAATATATTATCTGTACTGAGGGAGTTATCTGCTTGTATTATCTGTGGTGGTGCTTTATGGGGATGCAGGTAAGCCTAGGTTCACACTAACATCGGGTCTCTCCCATTTAGGCCCGCACTGGGACTCAAAAGATGGAAACCCTGTCTACATTAAGAATCAGTGACCTGTAGAAACCTGCGGACCCCATAAACTGTAGTGGGATCTGCCGGGTTCCCAAGTCCCACCAATTTAACCTCTTCCGGACCACCCATAGACTATATATGTCCGAGCAGTCCCTCTATTGTTCTGCAAGGACATACCTACAATGACATAACTGCAGCCGGAGCTCCAAGAGAGAAGGCAGGGAAGGTTTATTACCATCCCTGCCTTCCCAATTGCTGTGTATACAGCGCTCAATGAGTACTGTGTACATAGCTAAGGGCACCACCATGATACGGCTCTCCTCTGACCCCGATGGCCACATTATTGGTTGGGATCAGAGTCTGTTAGAGTTGCTGAGTCCTACAAGACCCAGATCAGCTCTATAGTAATGTGCAGGAGGCTGTATTTCTCCTACAACTATGGCTAAATGTACAAGCCACAGTTACAGAGGAAATCAGCCTCCCCCCCTCAAAAAAAAAAAAAAAAAGTGATCAGATGTCCCCAAAGGTCTATTATGACCTTATGGAGACACAAAAAAAAAATAGAGAAGTAAAAAGAAAAAAAAAATGTATTAAATAATGAAAAAATTAATAAAATAATACACCAACAACATGCCCTTATTACAGGTTCCCCACCCCCAACGACACCATAAGAAATCCATAAAAAATAAAAAGTACTGTAATGGTGTTGATACAAACATAAAATCAACATAAAAATAAAGTCCTATGTGTCACCGAAAAAAGACACATAACTTAGTTGAGTAACGGAAATAACAAAAATGTTACAGCACTCAAAACTGCACATACAAAAAATATTATGCTAACTTATGATATTGTATTGGCTATTTGGCAGATGCACCAAGGTCTCTGTCCCTGGTTTTCTGATTGCCCATCTTTGATGGGAAGTTGCCCAGTTCCCTAATCACTCCATTTAGCAGTGTTTGAGTCTAAGGCCTGGTTCACATCTACGTTCGGTAATCTATTCGAGGAGTCCACATGGGAACCCCCTGAATGGAATACCGAATGCTTTGTCAAGCAGTGAGCGCTGAAAGCACACAGACCCTGTAGACTATAATGGAGTCCATGTGCTTCCTGCGCGGTCTCCGTGAGTCATGTGGAGAGGTAACTAGATCAAAATGTACTTTTCTGTCCTCATGTTCCATGGATTCCCCAAACGGATTACCGAACGTAGAACCAGGCCATAGAGGGAACATTGTCTGTCACCCTGAGCACTTTGGTGTTTCCTTATACAAATCCATTTCACATCTAGTTCTATGAAAAACTTATTCGGCGTGAAACAAATCTTTGGACTGAACCATCAACCCAAAACAAAAAGAATATTCAGAGGTTCTCCAATCTCTAGTTATCTTGTGAAGACAAATCTTTTTGAAAAATAGGCCTGCTGATTGTAGGAAGTCATTGGCCAGTCAGAAAGATACTTGAAAGTAAAGTCACCCTTTTTTTGGCCACGTACCCCAGTTACTAGTCTAGGCCTCACATATGATTAATCTCATAAACACTACAACACAAGAGAATGGCAATGCAGATGAATCATGGCCTATAGCAATGAGATGTTATATTAATATATTTCCACTTCTAATATCACAGTATGTCATATTATTAAAGGTTAGATTGTGGGGCTTGAATGAGATTATATTGCAACTAGGCCAAGGGTCATTAAAGGGCTGCTTCAGGATTTCAGTACTGATGACCTATATCAGACTGGTTGGGGTCCAACACCTGCCACCCCACCATCACCACCAAATAGCTGTTCTCAATAACCTCCAGCATTGGAGCTAATACTGAAAACAGAACTAGGAGTATGTCAATGGCAGTTGAGCTGCAGTAACGAGGCCTGGCCTCTAGGCTGTGCTACTAGTTTTGTTCTCTGTGTTACTGTCCAGCAGTTGTTGGATAAGGATGCTGGATGTCAGAGCTATACTATACTATAGGTCATCATATCAGTATCTATAATCATGAAATCAATCTTAACCTTTAACCTTTTAAATGTGGATATCCACCCCTGAAAAACCAACGCATCGTGGTTCTTTCTGCAATGCTTGAGACAGAGAGTTTGTAGAGGATTCCTCTGCAAACTTTCTGTTACAATTATATCTATGGGGAAACTGCTGGTGTTTCCTTAGGTATAATTGACATGCTGCGATTTCCAAAACTGCACCGTGTTTGGAAATCGTGGTGTGCCCTCACTGCGGTTTTTACTGGGATTTGCTAGAATCCCATCCACTTTGCCCTGACTATAAGATGCTGTGACTTTTCTGCCACAGGCAAATCACGGGGTTCACGCCCCGGCCTTATATGTTTGGCTAGCTATTCTAAGCTGTGTATTTATAGCCTAAGGCCCCACGTAGCGGGCTGTAGCAAAAAAGTGATGCGGGAAAAACTGTGGCGGAAACACATCGCGGCTTTTCATAGAAGGTCCGCAGAGGTTTCCTTTATACTTCCATTATACCTAAAGGAAATTGCCAACATTGCCATAAGTATAATTGACATGCTGCATGTCTACTGTATGAATTTATCTGCAAGGTCTGGATGGGATTTGCTAAAAGTGGTTATGGTTTTTCTCCACAGTATTTGTGCTGTGGTGAACTGTGGCATTTACGTAACATGGACCCCAGCCTTACCCTTCATTCACATCAGCGTTTGGATTCTGTCCAGGGAGTCCACATGGGGACCCCCCCCCACCAAACAAAATACCAAAAGCATGTGCAAGCGCTGGTGCAGTAAAAGCAAACGGACCCCATAGACCAGTGGTTCTCAAACTTTCCAATGCCGTGACCCCGCAATACAGTTCCTCATGTTGCAGTGACCCCATTCAGTTTGAAACACGTGTCCATAACGGCGTATGTTCCAGCTAAATAGCGCTGCTGCAGACAGTAGCGCGGCTTCTCAGTGGCTAAAGCCATCGGAAATATGTATTTTCTAATGGCTTTAGGCATACCTCCCAACTTTTGAAGATTAGAAAGAGGGACAAAACATGCGGCGCACTGCGCACGCCGCGGCAAATTTAGCTCCGCCCGCTTTTATGTTGACTCCGCCCATTCTCATTAATTTTTCATGTGCTCCCACACAGTATAATCCTCCTACAGTCACCCAGACATTATATGTCCCCTCGCCATCTCTCCCCCAGTTTCATATAACCCCTTCATCTGCCCCCAGTTTCATGTCCCTCCCTCCATCTCTACCCCTAGTTTCATGTCCCTCCATCTCTGCCCCCAGTTTCATGTCCCCCCATCTCTGCCCCTAGTGTCATGTTGTACCCCCCCTTCATCTGCCCACAGTTGCTTACTCATATAGTTGTGACGTCATCACATCGCGGCTACACATGCAGCGCAGCATTAAAGCAGGAGCTGGCTGTGACAACTCCTGCTTTAATCGCCTGTGTGTTCAACTCATCGGCGTCCTCCGGGTGCTGATAAGTTGAAACCGGACATTACCTCCCACCGACTGGGACGGTTGGGAGGTATGCTTTAGGCGACCCCTGTGTTTTGGTCGTTAGACCCCTGCCGGGGTTGCAACCCACAGGTTGAGAACCGCTGCCATAGACTATAATGGGGTCTGTGTGCTTGCCACCAGATCTCCGCAGAGATCTTGCTGACACGAAAGTAGTTCACCATCTACTTTCCTGTCCGCATGATTCATGCAGGTAGTACACAGCAAGCACAAGGACCCCATTATAGTCTATGGCAGTGATGGCGAACCTTTTTGAGACCGAGTGCCTAAACTGCAACCCAAAACCAAATAAATTATCACGGAGTGCCAACACGGCAATTTAACCTTAAAACTCTGTGGGTCCACAATTGCGGAATCCACAAATTACAGTCATGTGACTGGGGCTTTACAGATCTTGTACTGAAAGGTAAAGGTCTCTGCATTCTGTACTTTTAAACAATTAATTTTCACTATTTACATCGCACAGGATCTGTTTTATAGTTTACCGTGCAATGTTATTACATCCTGTACTAATTTCACGTCTGCTATAAAACAAATACTGTGTGATATACATAGTGAGGGGACCCCACACAGTACAATCTGCCCCTCAGTGGCCCCCCACACAGTACAATCTGGCCCACAGTGGCCCCCACACAGGATTATACCTGTATACTCCACAGTAGCCCCCTCCCACACAGCATGAACTGGTCCACAGTAGCCCCCTCCCACACAGCATGAACTGGTCCACAGTAGCCCCCTCCCACACAGCATGAACTGGTCCACAGTAGCCCCCTCCCACACAACATGAACTGGTCCACAGTAGCCCCCTCCCACACAACATGAACTGGTCCACAGTAGCCCCCTCCCACACAACATGAAATGGTCCACAATAGCCCCCTCCCACACAACATGAAATGGTCCACAGTAGCCCCCTTCCACACAGCATGAAATGGTCCACAGTAGCCCCCTCCCACACAGCATGAAATGGTCCAGAGTAGCCCCCTCCCACAGAGCATGAAAGATCCACAGTAGCCCCCTCCTACACAACATGAAATGGTCCACAGTAGCCCCCTCCCACACAGCATGAAATGGTCCAGAGTAGCCCCCTCCCACAGAGCATGAAAGATCCACAGTAGCCCCCTCCTACACAACATGAAATGGTCCACAGTAGCCCCCTCCCACACAACATGAAATGGTCCACAGTAGCCCCCTCCCACACAGCATGAAATGGTCCAGAGTAGCCCCCTCCCACACAACATGAACTGGTCCACAGTAGCCCCCTCCCACAGAGCATGAAAGATCCACAGTAGCTCCCTCCCACACAGCATAAAATGGTCCACAGTAGCCCCCTACCCGCACAGCATGAAAGTCTACAGTAGCCCCCTCCCACACAACATGAAAGGTCCACAGTAGCCCCCTCCCATACAGCATAAAATGGTCCACAGTAGCCCCCTACCCGCACAGCATGAAAGTCTACAGTAGCCCCCTCCCACACAACATGAAAGGTCCACAGTAGCCCCCTCCCATACAGCATAAAATGGTCCACAGTAGCCCCCTACCCACACAGCATGAAAGTCTACAGTAGCCCCCTCCTACACAACATGAAATGTCCACCGTTGCCCCCCTCCCCTGACAGTGCAAACAAACACAATATACTTACCTGAAGAGCTGCCGGGTGTTCTCTCTTCTGTTCACTGCGCGCGCTGATGACTTACGTCATCACGCCCGCGCTTGTTCAGAGGTCACACTCTGTAGTCAGTGTAGGCCGCGTAGTACGCGTGGCCTACACTGAGCTACACTGACAGCTTTCAGCTGGATGCGCATTTGCACAACCAGCTGAAGGCAGCGATCGCTCACTAACGGGGAATCCTGCATCGGATTTGCCGTTAGTGAGCGATCAGGGCGACAGCACGCGTGCCAGCAGAGGGAGCTCTGCGTGCCCTCTCTGGCACGCGTGCCATAGGTTCGCCATCACTGGTCTATGGGGTCCGTGTGCTGTTATAGCACAGCGCTTGCAGTTGCGTTCGGTATTACGTTCGGGGGGTCCCCATGTGGACTCCCCAGGACGGAATCCAAACACTGATATGAACCAAGCATTACTATGTTTTTCGCTTTGTGCTTCTGACCATTGGCAACTCTACTACCTTCAGCCTCTAGTAGACAGCCAAGACAGAAGAGGGGTCGCAGGGTTGTCAATGGACATACACAGTCGACATAGATGTACATGAGACAGATATGGAAAGTATATTTTTAATGGAGGAAGGAAAATGAGAGGCAAGTTGAGAAGCATGTACATGCTGAAGACGGATTTTCCTTGGCAACGCTCAGATGATGCGGTGCTAAGGAGATATCTTAGAGACAATTTTCTAATGAAAATATCAATTTAGTGATTACCGAAGTTATTAAAACCCTTTTCCTTACACTTTTACCCTAAATGCAATGAAGCACTTGAGACTTGTCGGTGTCTGCTTCTTCCCCATACCATATGTGCGTCTTACAGTCGGAAGAGAAGATCTGGCAGCTCTATATGTTCCACAGTCAATGCATCTAGAAGGAAGCAGTCATCCTTAAGTACCTAAATGAAATGCAGCCGTGGCGTCTATGGCGGTTGTGAGAAGAATGAGATGTCTGTGTGTGAATGACTGCCTCATAAAAGATTTTTGTTTGTTTTTGCATAATAATGCTGTGTACAGGACTCCATTACTATTCAATAAATGTATTCATTAAGCAAATTGGGCTCCAATCTGCAAATTCCAGCTCTGTGATTTTAGGATTGGATTGCTAACTGTAAATTAGTCACTTTTTAATTGACTGACAATTCCACAAAGACTATAATCTTCAAATTATGACTGTAATTGTGAATTAATATTTATGGAAAGTTTATGCTAGTTACGAAAAAAAATGGAAGCGTCTCCCATGAAAGCCGGGTATTTACATGTGCTGCTTCAGCAAAATTGCTTTGCCCAGAGTGTTAGAAATTGTCCTTTTGAAAGCTCAGCTAGAAATTGTTTGGCGAGCGTTTGTTTCTCATCTTGTCTATGACCCCACTATGGCAGCTGGCTATTCTAAGCACAGAACCTGTTTGTGATCTAGCAACTGGATTAAAGGAAGTCAAATTAGCATTAATAGCATTTTATTGTATTCCAGCTCCCCCCTCCCTGCATTCGACGCATACCCCTCTTTTAAGCCTCCTCCTTTCTTGGTCTCTAGCTGTCTCCTTGCTGCTTTCTTTTTCCACACTCGTCTCTATCTGCGTCTCTTTCATTCCTCCTCCATCTTGGGGTATCTGTAATACTTGGATTATTTTTTGCATCTTTTCTTCCTTAACTGTATTTTTACTAAGACCTTTCATCTCTTCTTCTGCTACACTTACTCATCATATAATACCTTATTATTTGGCTCCTTCCATTCTTGACCCTTTCATATATTCAGCCCATTTAGGCAGCTTTTTATGGCGTTTTTTTTGTTATGCTGCTTTTTCATTACCAGATGTCACTTTGAAGTCTATAGTGCAATATAAAAGCACACAACCTTATAGTTCCCATTCCTTTTGCAGCCATTGTTGACTTTGGCTCAAGAAATGCAACAAAATCTGCAACAAAAAAAGCTGGGTTTCTACAATGTGGAGCCTTAGCCTTAGACAGGGCTCATATAGACGCATCTATTCTTTTTCGATGATCTGGGGTTAAAAAATGGAGACTTGCTCTATTTTGGCTTCCTTTGTAGACTATTAATGTCTATGGCTAAGTGGAAATCTCAGACAACGAATGGATTACCATGGACAGCACGTGGACTGACCACATATTGATTTAATAGAAGACTATGGGCAGGGGTGCAACTTGAAGGAGTGCAGAGGGTGCAGTTGCATCGGGGCCCAGGAGCCTTAGGGAACCCATAAGCACTGGTATCAGTATTGAGATTGCAGCTTCCATCTGGCCCATAAGCCAAGAAGTCCCACAGATTACCCTAACCACACTAAGGTGGATTAAACTCCTTAGTACCCGTAACCATCACATTGCAGAAAAAAATTCTGCGTTTGCGTTTTTGAAAATTGAAGCATGTCAATGATATGTGAAGAAACACTGGCGTTTTCCATATAGGTATAAATGGGGTAGAAAATCTGCAGAGGAGAACTCCGTGAACATGCAAGGGAATGCGCAATGGAAAAAAACAAGATGTGTTTCTGACACGTTTTTTTTCCGCAGTGTTTTTTTGTTGCATTTCGGCTAAAGCATAAAAATAAGTGTACATACGAAAGAGAAAAGGTGCAAGAGGAATTTTAAATTTTCCACACAATGTTTGCTAAATTTGGTGCAATTCTATTACTTCTGTAGAGAGATGTTGTTCCATTGGAGAGGATCACGACAAGTTTTTAAATTATTTTTAGAAAAATTACATTTGATAAATCTGATATTCCTCAGCTCCACTGGCTCCAATAATATGCCCCTCCAATAACTTAGTGAGTGGCATAAAAATGTAAAATGTTGCTAAATAAGCCTAAAAAATATCAAAACTACCGTATATTTTGAGACTTTTTGATGCCCCAATTCTGATGTACAGGACTTGATAAATTCCCCCTAGAATTCTTCCAGTCCACAATATGTAGGGATTTTAAGGCCAATTTATTGTTCAATTTGTGCCAAAATTCTGGTGTGGTTTTTACCTATTTTGTAACTTTTTCACTGATTGTGCTGAAGTTAAGTGTTTGCACAATTTTGTAAAGTTATTAGCACCTTAAAAGTGACCTACAATGTGAACACGGTTTAGGTGGCACATAGGTGAGTGACTTTTGAAAACATCTCCAAATTTTTGAATAAGCGTACACCACATCTACATTGGGTTACCATACACAAAAGATCCTTGGTGATCTCTGGAGCCCTCCAACCAAATGAATTGTGACAAATTTATGAATCGGTGTGAGACGTTAATAATAAATTTGCTAAAAGTGTCACAAAAAAACACAGTAAAAAAATTCAAGTTAAAAAAGGGACTTTAAAATTACCTTCTTGATAAATGAGCCCCAATATTTGATAAACTTGGTGGCATTTTTGCGTCTAATAATTCAGTACTGAGATGTTACACCACTTTCAATGTTTTCCACCATCCTATATTGAAGTAGATTGTGATAATTTGTAAAACATTTTAGAAATATTTCATGTGATAAATCTGGTGTACATCTCTCTATCACACCCATTTTCAAAAGGGAAAGGCGTAAAATGTGGCCTAATTTGCTCAAATGTGCCTAAAAAGCTGCAAAAAGCCAATTTTGTGACTTTTTGAAGCCAAAATTCTGGAGTGCAGGGCTTGATAAACTTCCCAAGAAGGAAGTCGATAATATGTAGGGACATTTGTGCATCTTCATAAAGGTTTGGTGTAGACTATTTGCAACTTTAACACCTAATTGTTTGGTCCAACATGAAGATTGGGACAAGAATCCATCAATCTACAAGGGACCAGAGACCTCCTCTCCTTTCTCCATGCCCCCTCCTCATCTCCTGGTATACAGAGACCTTTCTCTTTTCATCTCTTCACCCAAATTGCATTTTCTCTCCATTCCTTCTTTCTTTCTTTAGTAATGTTTTCCTATCCATTTCTTCTTTGTTATCTGAACTCTCTTCATCCCCCCTACAAAAAGGAGGAAATCTTTAAAAAAAAAAAAAAAATTATATAGATTTTGTTTTCCAAAATGTGAATTATTTTGATTTGCTTCAAATCTAAAAACTGTTGAATGTTTTTTTTTATATTTCTACAACAAGTGGACTGATATTTATTTTGCAATCTGTTATTCACATATAATTTGCAATGTCATAGTCCTGTCCTGCTGCTGGTGATGTACTCATGCACACAAAGCCTCAAGGAGGTAACTGTGGACTCAAAGACATGGATGGCTTCTGCATTACAGTCCCATAGCACTTTCAATTTCTATGGAGCTGGAAAACCTCTTTGTGCATGAACTCTTAGGACTGAAGCCCCATTTTGCGAAAACGCTGCTTTTTTGTTGCAGATTTTGCTGCAGGTTTTTGAGCCAAAACCAGCAATGGGTTTATTAAAAGGGAGATGTATAAGAGCTTCCTATATACTTCTCATTTGCCCATTTGGCTCAAAACTAAATTGTAACAAAGTCTACAAAAAAGTAGTTTTTCTGCAATGCGGGGCATTAGCAGTTTTGTTGCAGATTTTACTGTTTTTTTATTTTAAAAATATATTCTTGGCTTTGGCTAAAAAAGCTGCAACAAAATCTGGTTCAAAAAAACTGTTTCTCCAAATGAAGTGGGCTCTACCTAGGCCATTTTGTACATGGCAGTGTTTTGAGCAGTATTTTGCATCAGTCCTGACAAAACCAGGAGTGGGTTCAAAACAGACAGATAGATAGATAGATAGATAGATAGATAGATAGATAGATAGATAGATAGAGACATAGATAGAGACATAGATAGATATAGATAGATAGATAGATAGATAGATAGATAGATAGATAGATAAATATGGATAGATAGATAGATAGATAGATAGATAGATAGATAGATAGATATGGATAGATAGATATGGATAGATAGATATGGATAGATAGATAGATAGATAGATAGATAGATAGATAGAGACATAGATAGATAGATATAGATAGATAGATAGATAGATAGATAGATAGATAGATATGGATAGATAGATAGATAGATAGATAGATATGGATAGATAGATAGATAGATAGATAGATAGATAGATAGATAGATAGATATGCATAGATAGATAGATAGACAGATAGATAGATATGCATAGATAGATAGATAGATAGATAGATAGATAGATAGATAGATAGATATGCATAGATAGATAGATAGATAGATAGATAGATAGATAGATAGCAGATAGATAGATAGATAGATAGATAGATAGCAGATAGATAGATAGATAGATAGATAGATAGCAGATAGATAGATAGATAGATAGCAGATAGATAGATAGTCTATCTATCTATCTATCTATCTATCTATCTATCTATCTTTGTAGTTACACATTCTATAAATTCGCTCAAAAATTCCGCTAAATAGGCACCAATGTATATGTGTTACTATAAGCATCCACACTCCTAGCAGATCATAGATGCAACAAGAGGACAGTAAAATGACTTTATTTATTTATTAACGCATATGGGAATTTTTTAGGGGACTGCAGCAAAAAAAAAAAAAAAACAACAACATTGAAATCCTGACCAGTGTGCACAGGATAGATTCTCAAAATTTCGGACCAATTGACACATTTCAATGGCCAAAATAAAAATTCTCCTCTCTGCCCCTGTGTACGTCTGTCACATTCACAATAACTATGTTCTTCATGTCCCTTCCTCCATACATAGGCTCCACATCATATACAGA